>NW_021604667.1:2915452-2926223 GCF_004785775.1 Grammomys surdaster | reverse complement strand
GTGTGTGTGTGTGTGTGTGTGTGTGTGTGTGTGTGTGTGTGTGTGTGTGTTCCCTCACCCTTTTCACCAGCCCCAGAGAGCAGGGCTCCAGAGAACTTCTCACCAACCTCAGAGAATCAAGCTTTGTTCCCTCAGAAGAAACCTGCTGAATGATCAATCGCCAACTCTACACCTCGCCTCGGTTTACCCTGGATGTCGAAGCTGGCCTTTGACTGCTCTTGCCTCTGCTTCTGCTCTGACTTTGCTCTGTAAAGGACTGTAATTGGGACTTGTAAGGCAAACAAACCCTTTCCCCCCAAAGTTTTGTTAATGTTTTATCATACTGATAGATAGAATGCAAACTAATACAGGGCCAGTCTCTGGGTTTTTCTCACCTCAAGAATCTAACAGAGTAGGATCTGCAAATGTCTCAAAAGCAATGCCTCCTAGTGGACACAGTATCCTTGATAGACAGCCCCTCTACTTCCCACATTTGGACCAAGCAAGGAGTTGTCTTCCTCTCTTCACTGGAGTTCTGTCCAGCATTGGGCAGTCCAAGTGAGCAGCACGGGGCATGTGCAACTTTCTTTGGGATCCAATGGGATACAGACTTACCTTGGTCTGGCCTGCCATAAGTTAATGGCAGCTTCCCTTAGAATAGGGAGGAAGAATCCCTTGGACTTTGAGGATATCATCCCAAACTCCTCACAGGTAAATGCCGGTACATCACTGCAGCGATGAACCATGAGCCAGTGGGGGTCCTGCTCCCTGCATGGTCAAGGCCAGGAATGGGGGCTCAACATTCCAAGGAGGCTGGACACCCTGATTGCTAGAGGCACATTGTGGAGAGGGAGAGACAGGGGGAGAAGAGAGAGGTGGCTAAGTGGGGGTTTGAGGCATCCCAGGCAAGGAAAGATGGCTGAGCTTCCAGTGTACAACTCTTCCTCTCTGTTTCTTGCTCCTTTAACTGCTCTCCCCCATTCTGCTCTCCTACTCTCCTTCACACTTACCTGAACTGGCACCAAAGTTGACATAGCTGGGAAGAATGTGTGCTCAGTGATGATGCATGAGTGGTCTCTAAATCTTCTGAACCCTGGAGGCCAGACGAACTCTCCCGAAAAGGCTTGTTTGTCCTGCTGGGAAATCTCTTGTCTTTCTGCTCACGAAGGCATATTTTGTCAAGAAAGAATTGCCTGTCAGTTCCCTGCATGTCTTTCTCTAACAATCATGAATCTATTTCCTGGAGGCTGGAAAGATGGCTCAACAATAAGAGAGCTCACTGCTCTTGCAAGGGAACGAGTTTGGGTCCCAAACTCTTTTTTTTTCAACATTTATTTATTTATTTATTTATTTATTATGTATACAGCGTTCTGCCTGCATGTATGCCTGCAGGCCAGAAGAGGGCACCAGATCTCATCATAAATGGTTATGAACCATGTGGTTGCTGGGAATTGAATTCAGGACCTCTGAAGGAGAACTCTAACCATCTCTCCAGTCCTAGTCCCAGCATCTTTATGGCATCTCACAACTGCCTATAACTCCAGCTCCAGGTGGTCCAACACCCTCTTCTGGCCTTTAAGAGCACCTGCACACATGTAGCATATATACAGATATATACATAAAGATAAGAAAAGCAAACCATATCAGTTACTTTTCTATTGCTATAACAAAACACCATAAGCAAGGCTACTTACAGAAAGAAAGGTCTATTTGGAGCTTAGGGTTCTAACTGGACAAGAGTCCATTGTTGTCAAAGCAGGGAAGTGTGGTGGTCAGCACGAAGCACGGCAGGGGGAAGAGCTGAGAGCTCACATCTCAAATCACAAGCAAGCTACAGGGAGCAAACTAGGAATGGCAAGAGTCTTTGAACTCTCAAATCTGCCCCCCCCACACACACACACACATACTTCCTCTAGCAAGGACACATGTAACTTTAATTTTTCAAAGCCTATTTTTAATGACGGTTCTTACATGCTTTAACCTTCCTTCTAGCCTGCCATCCACCAGAGGTAGGGGAAAAGAAAGGAAACAGCGGGGTGGGGGGGGGGGGAAGTGGACCTGTTTAGAAAGGTTCTTTGGAGCAACTCCCATCCATGTTATCTGGAAATTGGCAGTTTCATTCACAGGTTAGCAGTGGCAACTTGATCCACTCACAAACACTTCAGGGATACATGTGCAGTCCAGTTCAGCAGTATCAGGATAGCAGCATCGGTGGCACGGCCTTGCAGAACCAGCCAGGCCTCAGCTGAATCGGCAAGAGTCAGCAAGAGGGACCAGGGCCAACTGGAATACCAGGAAAAGTTCTTGGTGGTGCCTCTCAGCAAAGTGAAGATTAGCAAAGATGTAAGAACAAGCATTGCACAGTTAGCAGTATAAGCAAGCCTAGCTCAGCCTCCATCACTGTCCGTTGAGTTCTATTTATAATCCCTTCAAACGTCACATGTCCTCCACAGGTCTTGCCTCAGCACATGTCTTGCTTCAGCTGACATCACTCTGTCAATCAGCCCAAATCTGAGGAAGTGTCAAGAAACTGCAGCACACCACCAGAAGTATTTTGGTGCATTTCTCTCTATGGAGTTCTGACAAATGCAGCTCAACTACTCAATGTAAGGTGGACCAATACAACCATGTTGTTAGCCAAGAATCCATCATGTGTCCTTTCACATGCTTACTTTAGCAGAACATCCTTTCACTTGTGTTTGCTTCAGTGAAATGTTCCTTCAAGTGTTTGCCCCTTGAAACAAAACACTACCCAACACTAGTGACTTCCCAAAGAATCCTTAAGTTTACACTTCAGACACACCTCCTAATCAGTAACCCAAACAGTGTAACCAGCTGGAGACCAAGTAATCAAATGCCCAAGAATATGGTATAGGGGAGATAGCTCATCCAAACAACAAGCCTTTCAAAGAATAGTCCTCCTTCCAGTTTCTTACATCAGGTCCTCCTCATGGGTCTCTCACCCACTGCCCTAGAGCCTACACTTCCTCTAATTTGTGGTGATCCTTCTGCTTCTGCTTCCAGGGGCTGGGATTCTAGGTGTGCGTCATCATCTCACCCAGCTCTAAAGTTACTAGAGCATTAAAATCATAAATATAAAAATTGGTAAATATATTTAATATATATGTAAATAGGTAATTACTCTTTCCTCTCTTATTCTGATGCTGGGATGGGACCCACCATGTGATGGGATCTTCCTGCCTTGCCATACTGCCTCCACACTCCCCCAACCCCAGCAATTCACCTATCTGGAACTTCATCTCAGCAGCAGGATTTCAGTGTATGGAACCTTGATGTGCGTGGTGCCGTCCAGTGAGCTCAGCATCTCTCCTGAGAGGAAAAGAATGACACCTAAGAGAGCAGTTCTTCTTTGCTCTGATGCAGATCATCTGTGTCATAATGAACAGCCACTCTCCACGACAGCATGGTTCAAGGCAGGGATTCAGAACCTGGGGAGTTTTCTGGACTAAAATGACTAGGTCCTGATATAGAGTCATCTGATTTTCATTTCACTAACCGTTTAAATACATACCATTAAAAATATCACTCCTGGGGCTGGAGAGATGGCTCAGTGGTTAAGAGCACTGGCTGATCTTCCAGAGGTCCTGAGTTCAATTCCTAGCAACCATATGGTTGGTTCACAACCATCTATAATGGGATCCAATGCCCTCTTCTAACATGCAGAAAAATGCATATGTAAATAGAAAATTTTAAAACTATCTCTACTATCAGGGTTGGAGAGATGGCTCAGCAGATAAGAATGTTAATTGCTCTTGCAGAAGATCCAGGTTCAGTTCCTAGCACCCACATGGTAACTCACAATGGTCTGTAACTCCAGATCCAGAGGCTCCAAAACATTCTTCTGCCATCCATTGATGTGAAGCATATATGTGGTACACATACATACATTCAGGCAAAACACTTATACACATAAAATGATAAAATAAACCCTTTAAACATACCACTATTTTTGATAACAATACTAGAAATATTATTAGCTGTTATATAGAAAGTTTATGATGTATTTGGCACTACTACACTTAATCTTTATTTGAATAATTGGGCTTAGTTCCCATTTAAACACACACATACACACACATACACACACACACACACACACACACACACCAACTCTTTAGAGGCAAAGGCAGGCAGATATCTGTGAGTTTGAGGCTATCCTGGTCTATGTGGTATGTTCCAGGCTAGGCACAGCTAACATAGTGAGAACCTGTCTCAAAAACAAGCAAAACAAAATCCAACAACAACCACACCCCCCCCCCCCCCCGAAACAACCTATTCAGGCCTAAGGATGCAACTCGATTGGCAGCATTCTTGCCTAGCATGCATGAAGCCCTGGTGTGATGATGCATATTGGTAATTCCATAACATCAGGATGATCAGAAGTTCAAGGCCAAGCTCCACTACATAGCAAGTTCAGGTTCAGCCTAGAGTACATAAGACTCTGTTTTTTAAGAAGGAGCGGGAACAGGGAGAGAGAGAGTAGAAGGAAGGAAGGAAGGAAGGAAGAAAGAAAACCTGTTCAAAGTTAGGCCTGGTGGTGCACTCAGGAAACTGAGGCATGATAATCTCACATTTGTGTCCAACTCTATAGAAAAACTTTGTCTAAAAATGAACCAAGCCCTCTATTCTAGGCCATGATCATCTTTATTCTGTAGACAAGAAATGGAGAAAGAAAAGTGCTAAGTCAAGTGTCTCTGAGTCTGCACAGATACTCATTGCTTGACTCTCTCATCCTCAATGCAGAAAATAGTCAAGCACATAAAGTCCTAACATCAGAATGATGGATGAAAAGGTCAAATTGTAGCCAATGATGGACGATAGTTCTGGATTTAAGTTCTGGGCAATTCCCATAGCACCCTCTGTGCCTCGCTTCATGCAAATATAATATGAAACAGTAATACCTACCTTTGGATGCTATTGCAAGATGGAGACAGCGTGATGCAGTGACTTTCACAGCATGCAAATACCCAGTGCTTTTTGGTACTGGAAGGTCACCTTGCCAGTCCTCCGGGCATGCATCTCCTCCTGGGAAGAAGCTAGGTTTGGTTTGTACAGCTTAGTTCTGACACTGAGGTCAAATAGCATGTAGGACTGGCATTCTCTCTCCTCTCAAATTCCTTTTATTGCCAGAGGCTCATGGCTTCCCATTGTTGAAACTGCCATCGTTGCTGTGGCAGCACTTGTAAACATTCTCTCTAGGAACCTTGGAGCAGAGCTGCTGAGAGACTGCTAAGGCTTCCTCTGCTACTGCTTCAAAGAAGAATCTGCTCATTTAGGTACTGGGGTTTCTTTGCTAAGGGGAAGATGCCTGAAAAGGGACTTGAAGTGGTTCTGTTAATCATCCAGACCCCAAAGAAGCTAACGGGAGAGACACTTACGAATGATATGCATCCACTGATGGGTGAAGATAAGTTCCTCCCTCCCTTCCTTCCTTCCTTCCTTCCTTCCTTCCTCCCTCCCTCCCTCCCTCCCTCCCTCCCTCCCTCCCTTCCTTCCTTCCTTCCTTCCTTCCTTCCTTCCTTCCTTCCTCCCTTCCTCAGTCCCTCCTCCCTTTCTGGCTTGTTGTTGTTGTTGCTTTGGAGAGAGGGGTCTATGTAAGCCAAATTTGCTGGTTTCAAACTTGCTACGTAGCCAAAAATGGCTTTGGAAGACTCTGTTTCTTTCAGCAGATAGTTCTATTTTCCACCAGCTACAGCTGAGGTGGAGGGGAACTGAGTGGACAATGAAAATATTAAGGTCCAAATGAACATTTGGTCTGTAATTATTACAGGAATGCTTAAAGGGTATGCAGATTTTTTTTGATTGATGGTCACCAGAACTTGGCTGCCTCGTGCAGTGTCTACCATACCCTTGGGACCAAAGATGTTGGAAAAGGAAACAGGGTTGCCTTTCATGAAAGGGGCTTACAGGGAGAATGAGATGGCTCAGTGGATAAAGGTGGTGGTTCCCAGGACTCACATGGTGAAAGGAGAGAAACAACTTCTGCAAGTTACCCTTTGACCCTCACAGACATCCTGAGTCACCCTTAGTACTGTCCCAGTTAAAGAGATCAATGCAAAAACTATGAATTTAAGATGAGACTTACTGAAAGGAATACACTCTGAACTTTATGAAGGTGAGGAACGCTCTCTGGAAGCCTATTTTTGGTTGTTGTTGTTGTTTGTTTTTTTTTTTTTGGTTGGTTGGTTTTTGTTTGTTTTTCAAGACAGGATTTCTCGTGCAGCAACTAGCTCTGTAGACCAGGCAGCCTTACCTGAACTCACAGAGAGCCGCCTACCTCTGCAGCCTGAATACTGAGATTAAAGGCGTATGCCACCATGCCAGGATGGAAGTCTCCTACTTAATTTATATATTTTTTTGCATTTATATCTTTTCCTAGCACTTATATCAGCTGGGTCACAAACGCCTGTAATTCCAGTTCTAGGGGATCCAACACTCTCTTGCAGTTCCCACAGGCTCCTGCACCAGCACAGCACACTTACCTACACTTATGTACACTCATGCAAGGCACATACATACATACATAACATAAAATGAAATAAACATTTTTTCAAGTTATCATACTAAAATTAGGATAGTTGGTCAGTGAAATACAAAGATGTGGCCACAGTAGAGAGACAAATGAAACTTCAGCTTGCTGAGAGTTGTAGTCGTTTGGGCTAGTGGGAGTTGGGGAAAACCAGACTGAAAAGTTGTGGAAGACAGCAACCCTGAGAAGCTGGAAACTTCTCCAGGCTTCCAGTCACTGGTGCCCCATAGAGGAGGGCCACCCTGGGATACAGTTTCCCTCTCACAGGTCTGTCAGCATGCACTTCCTAGTGTATGGCCTCCCAAACACACTAGAGGGCACTAGAGGATCATTTCATATGGACTTCTGTCAGCTAGCCAGTGAAGGAGGAGATAGAAGAGAGTGGGTGTGGAAAATAGCCAGTGCTCATCTCATTCATAGGGCTGTGGTAGTTAAATGAAACACGGCACATTAAATGGTCCCAAATTTGGAGCTTTATTTGTAATAAATGAATGAATGAATAAAAACTCATTCAGTTTGGAAAGACATCTATCACCATTCCCTCCCTCCATTTAAAGATTTGCTAGAAAGAAGGCTGAGCATGGCCAGGTGGTGGTGGTGCACCCCTTTAATCCCAGCACTTGGAAGGCAGAGGCAGGCAGATTTCTGAGTTTGAGGCCAGCCTGGTCTACAGAGTGAGTTCCAGGACAGCCAGGGCTACACAGAGAAACCCTGTCTTGAAAACAAAAAAACAAACAAACAAACAAAAAAGGCTGAGCATGGTGTTGTACACCTTTAATCCTGCAGGCAGGTGGATTTTTTGTGAGATCAAGGCCATCCTGGTCTACACAGGGAGTTCCAGGCCAGCCAAGGCTACACAATGAGACCTGGCCAAAAGAGAGGGGGGGGAGCGGGGCGGGGGGCGGGGGGGGGGGACGGGGGGGGGGAGGGAGGGAGGGAGGGAGGGAAGATTTGCCTGCTAGAAATGATTTCTCAGAAGTGAACAGTTCTGAGTAAAGGGAAGCAAAGCAAGGAAAGTGAGTCCAAGACTCAAAGAGGGAAAGATACATAAAGGGAAAAACTCCCTGGTGGACACATCCCTGTTACGTGAGAGGCCCCTGTCCATAATCCCAAGAAAGCCAATGTTTACATTATCAATAGATGCTGCATGTATTTGGAAAACTTGAGCTGCATTTATGACTTTTTAAAAAGTCTTCAAACAGGAACAAAATTTTTCCTTTTTAAACAAAAGATTTGTTTATTCTTATTTTATGTGTATGAGTGTTTTGCCTGCGTGTATGCTTGTGCACCACATGTGTGCCTGCAGAGGTCAGAAAAGGTGTCAGATCCCTTGGAACTATGCTTACAGACAGTTGTGAGCTTCCAGGTGGGAATCAAACCTTGGCTCTCTGGAAGAGCAGTCTGTGCTCTTAACCACTAATCCATCTTGCCAGCTCCATCTTTTTTTTCCGAGACCAGGTTTCTCTGTGCAGCCCTGGCTGGCCTGGAACTTGCAGAGATCCACTTGCCTCTATCTCTCAAGTGCTGAGATTAAAGATGTGTGCCACCACCACCTGGCCCATTCATTTTTTTTAAAAAACAAAATGTCATTATGTAACTCGAGATGGCCTCCAACTCACAATTCAATTCTCCTACCCTGGCCTTTCAAATACTGGGACAGGCATATGCCATATCACCATGCTTAGCTCAAATGTTCTCCCTCTCTCTGTCTGTGTCTGTCTCTATCTGTGTCTGTCCCTCTGTCTCTCTGTCTCTCTCTCTCTGTCTCTGTATCTGTCTCTCTCTGTCTCTCTCTGTCTCTCTCTGTCTCTCTCTCTGTCTCTCTCTCTGTCTCTCTCTCTCTCTCTCTCTCTCTCTCTCTCTCTCTCTCTCTTTCTCTCTCTCTCCCTCGCTCTTTCTCTCTCTCAATAGGGTCTTGTATAGCTCAGGATGGCCTCAGATCTGCTATGTAGCTAAAGATGATGTTGAACTTTTGATCCCTTGCCTTTTGCTCCCAGGTGGAATTACAGATGTGCCTGAAATTCCACACCTGGCTTATCCATATATTTGGGGGTTTGTTTTGTTTTGTTTTGGGTTTTTTGTGATTGGTTTTGGGGTGTTTGTTTTGGTTAGGGAGACACTGTCTTGGTATACAGCCCTTAGGCAGACTAACGTACACTGTATAGCCCAGACTGGCCTTGAACTTGTAGCAATCCTCTTATCTCAGCCTCCCAAATGCTAAGATCACATGTGTTTGCCACTATTCCCAGCTTTAAGTCTCAGACCATAAACAAGCATCATCTTAAATGGTGCAAAAACAGAAAGCTATGCCCACTGGATTGGATATATAGGAGAATACTCATCACCTTGACTTCCATGTGACATTTTTTAAAGTGTTAACCAAAGCTAATAAACATAAGAGATAAATATGTTCAGGAAAAAAGATGGTAAGAGTAATAGTTTCTTTGAAATAATACAATTATATACCTGGAAAAGTCAAGATGGAAACACCAATCTGCTGCCATGCCTCTTGACTCATTAACATGTTCATGTGCGTGTGCGCTGCTAGAGATGGAATCCAAGGCTTCCCAAGGCTAGGTAAGTGTTCTACTACTGAAATATGCTTTTATTCCCACAATTCACTACTTAAAAAAAAACTCATGTGCCAGGAGCACTCAGGAGTCAGAGGTAGGTAAGAGCTCTGAGTTCAAGGCCAGCTTGGTCTACAGAGTAAGTTCCAGGACAACCAGGGCTACATAGAGAAACCCTGTCTCAAAAAAAAAAAAGTCATGTAATGCTCTTCCAGAAAATCTAAGTTTGGTTTCTAGCACCCACATCAGGTGGGTTATAAACCACCCACAACCACAAACTCCAGGGAAATCTGAAGCCCTTTTTTTGACATCTCCAGGCACCTGCATCCACATGCACAAACAAACCCACATACATATAATTAAAAAATAGAATCTCACAAATAGTCACATGCACTTAGTTGCTCAAAGCATGGACTGAGGTTCTTTTCGAGTCAGTATTTGGAGTTACTGTTCAAAGAAGCTAGGAATTCCTCTTCTATATTTTGATTTAAATTTTTACAGTTTGAAGAATGGAAAATTCTTGGTTTTCAGGAAATATCCATCTCGGCAAGCAGATAAAATGGGTCAGCAGTTAAGGTCTCCCTCCCATCCTTCCTCCCCAGTCTCTTCTCAAGAACCAGCAAGTATTGCCTGTGGGTTTGATCTTCCAGGAGACAATGTATAGAGACTGGAGAGATGACTCGGTGCTTTGTTTGTTTGTTTGTTTGTTTGTTTGTTTTGGCCCTGTTGCTCTTATAGAAGACCCCAGTTGGATTTCCAGCATCCACAAGGTGGCACAAAACAATCAGTAACTCCTGTTGCAGGGGATCCAGTGCTTTCTCCTAACCTCTGCAGGCACCAGCCATACACTCAGTGCACAGATATGCAGGCAAGCAAAATATCCATACACATAAATAACTAAAAACATTCTTTAAAAAGGAGAGTGTCTACTTAATGTGAATATATTTGTGGTCTGTAATCCTGTACATATAGAGTAAATTCTTGAGTTGCTTTTTTTTTAATCCAAAGGAAATAAAAATGAATAACAAAAAAAAGCTCCCAAACCAGAAGGCGAAGATTGTGGAGAACACTAGCACAGCCAAGACAAAGAAACCGGAGGCTCCAGAGCCCAAGAATGTTACAGAGCCAAAAGACAGTAAATCCGTAGAGGACCCGAAGAAGCCTGTGACAGATCAGAAAGAGAAGAAAACGGTGACCATCATTGCAGAGCCAAAGGACAAAAAGAGTGTGACGGAGCCAAAAGAAAAGAAGACTGTGACGATCTCAGATCCCAAAGACAAGAAACCTGCAATAGAGAAAGACAAGAGGACAGTGAGATTTGTGACAGAGGTAGAAGACAAGAGGATTGTGACCGACACAAAAGAAAACAGGATTGCATCAATAGACACAAAAGAAAAGGTGCTAATAGTGCCTGAAGTTAAAGAGAAGAGAGTGCAGCTGATAGACCCAAAAGAGAAGGTGGTTGTTGCGCCCGCAGCGCATGTTGCGCCCGCAGCGCATGTTGCGCCCGCTGCGCATGTTGCGCCCGCTGCGCATGTTGCGCCCGCTGCGCATGTTGCTCCCGCTGCGCATGTTATTCCCGCTGCGCATGTTGCTCTTGCTGCGCATATTGTTCCCTCTGCGCATATTGTTCCCTCTGCGCGTATTGTTCCCTCTGCGCGTATTGTTCCCT
>NW_021604667.1:2811284-2915442 GCF_004785775.1 Grammomys surdaster | reverse complement strand
ATATTGTTCCCTCTGCGCATATTGTTCCCTCTGCGCATATTGTTCCCGCTGCGCATTTTGTTCCCTCTGCGCATGTTGCTCCCGCTGCGCACATTGTGCCAGTTGCGCATATTGTGCCTGCTGCTCCTGTCGTGCCAGTCGCGCCTGCTGCGCCAGTCGCTCCAGTTGTTGTGCCAGTCGCGCCAGTCGCGCCAGTTGCGCCAGTTGTCGCGCCAGTCGCCGCGCCAGTCGCTCCAGTCGCTCCAGTCGTTGCGCCAGTCGCGCCAGTCCCGCCAGTCGCGCCAGTCCCGCCAGTCGCGCCTGTTGTGCCAGTTGCTCCAGAAGTAAAACAGAAGATCCCAGAGTTGAAGGGAAAGAAGGAAGTGCCACCACGTGTGCCCGCGTTAAAGCAAAGCAAGGCTTCGTCAGAGATAAAAGTAAAGAAGGCTGCGTCTGAGATCAAAGAGAAGGCGCGCGCAATAGCTGTAAAAGAGAAGAAAACTGTGCCAGAGGTAAAAGAGAAAAAGCCTCTAGTTGTAGAGCAAAAAGACGACGGGGCAAGTGAAATAGCTCGGACTATAGTTGAGGGTGTCCTGGCTGCTGCTGTTCAGTTTGTGGAAGGTAGGCTTCAGGTTTGTACAACTAAAACCATTGTCTCATTACCGTATCACCACACTATCAGGCAACTAATAAACTCATGCCTTGTTTCCAGAAGCCAGAAACCCCATCAAGAACATCAAGTGGCTCACTCACGGGGAATTCACGGCAGAAAAGGGTCGAAAACAAATTGAAAAGTTTGTTTCAGTAAGTAACTTTGGTCACTCCAGTTTGATACCCAAGAGTGTGAGCAACAATATAAAATGATCCTCCACTGATCATAAGTTTAAGGTCATGAAAACCAAAGGGGAGGCGTCATAGACAATTAAAATAAGTAAACATAGTTTTCTTGTAAATTCCAAAATCAAGATGGGAAATTTTCCTTACTTGTTTTATTTTTTAAAGCATTATACACCCTTAAGGTAATATTCTTTTCTTTAAAAAGAAAAACTATTTTATATGTATGAGTATTTTTCGTGTGTGTGTGTGTGTGTGTGTGTGTGTGTGTGTGTGTGTGGTGTATCATGTGTATATCTGGTGCCTGTGGGGCTGGAAGAGGATGTCAGATGCCCTGAAAATTAGAGTTGACTGTGAGTTGCCAAGCAGATGCTGGGAATTGAACCCAGATAGCCAGTGTTCTTGCTAAGCCATTTCTCCAGCCCTATTTTAATTTTTTGAGAGACAGGATCTCCTATGTAACTCAAGCTAGCTTGGAATTTGCTATGTAGATTAGGCTAGCCTCAGACACTCAGAGATTCATCTGTCCCTGCCTCTTGAATGCTAGGGTTAAAAGAGTGTACCCCCTCCCCAGCCAGTAAGCATTCTTAATCACTGACCATCTCTCCAACCCCAAGGTGGGAAAATCTTTGAAAGAGTAAACTGCAGCCATATTGCCATGCATTTGTATCATCTTAATTGTACACTGCCCAAGGAAATTGCTATTTCCACGAAAGCCTTTGTGCTGATATATTCAATAGGAGCCTGCTGGCTTAAGAAGAGAGAAGCATCTCAAAAATAGCTTTCTTCCAACATTAGTACGTTCAGGCTAACAGGGGCTGTGAGTGGGTCAAATGTCTTTATATAGTGTTGGAGACTGAACGGACAGCATTTCTTGCACTAAGCATGTTTACATTCCTCCTATTACTGATCCACTTTCACCATGCCACCCCTGAGACCAATAGCCTTTTTGCTGTAACTTTGGAATATATTGCCAAGATGGTAATGATAATGATATGGAAACCCATCAATCCTCCCCAACCTACGAACTGTGTCTGGCTCTGACCTTTTTAGGTGGCTTCTGGGCAGTAGAACCATGGTTGCTTTGCATTATGGGTAGATGAAGAAGAATGGCTTGAAATCCCTTCTCACTATACTTTCTGTGAAGTTGAAAGTGAAAGTGAAGTCACCTAGGCCAGCCCAAGCCTACAGCCCCAAGGACAATTTGCTAGGCCCTGGCGATCATGGTGGGGTGGCCCTGGGAAAAGCAGGGAAGAGTCACCCATTCTCTGTACAGCACTAGATACCACACAGTGTTTCCAGTAGGAAAGGCTTCTAGAGCACCCTGGGAATGAGCGAGCACAGTGTCTCCAGTAGGAAAGGGTTCGAGAGCACCCTGGGAAGGAGCCACGTGGGTGGATATTGAACATCCTGCTCTAGTGTGAGTTTCTTTACAGGCTGAGCAAACACCCTGCTCACTGCATTCAGGGCTCTTGACTCAAACCAGAATGGGCCAGGGGAAGGGGCAAATGTTTCTCTTGCCAAAGGGACAGCTGTTTTGAATAAATGGCAAAGGGAACCCTGTCAGAGGCCTGTAAGGCCCAAGGTGATGAGTGGCCTGCTGTTCCCATCACAGAACGTCTGCCCTCTCACCTTTCTCCCTCAGCTATGGCTGCCTCTTTGCTGTCCCTCAGCTGTCAGGCACGCCCCAACACCAGGACCTTGGTGTTTGCTCCTCCCTCTACTCCGAGATCTTTGTGAACACCTCACCTTTTCCCCTTCATTCCCTCCTCTCTTAGGAGTCTCAGTCAAGAGCGCTACCTAAGACACTGCAACCTGAGTTTATACCCTGAGCATTCTGGTCAGTTCTGCCCTAGGCCTCTAGCATAGTAGATCCTCAATAAGTCCTTGTTGGGCACATGCATGGATTTATTCTCTCCCTTCTCTCTAAACTCTGTCCCCACATCTCATTCTCTCCTTTTATCCCCCCTCTCCCACCTATTTTCTTTTGAGGTTTTGAAACAGGCTGGCCTTGAACTTGCTATGTAGTTGAGGGTGACTTGAATTCCTATTTCTTGACTCAGCTTTCCATGTGCTAGGTTGACATGCTTGTGCCACTGCTCCAGCTAGGTCACAAGACAGTTTTATTCTTCTAAAGGTCACCTGCCATGGCTAACTGTTTTGTGCATGTACTTCTGGGTACCTGCTGTTTTTGAGTGTCCAATAACATAGAATGAGCTAAGCCATCTATGGCAGACTAGTACCATATTAGTGAGTATGTGAAGGTGTGTTATATATAAAGAAAATACAAAACATAAGGAAAATATCCACTCACTGGAGTGACATAAAAATCCATTGCCCAGGGCTGAAAAGATGGTTCAGCGGTTAAGAGCACTGACTGCTCTTCCAGAGGTCCTGAGTTCAATTCCCAGCAACCACTTGGTGGCTCACAACCATCTGTAATGGGATCCAATGCCCTCTTCTGGTGTGTCTGAAGACAGCTACAGTGTACTCACATACCTGAAATAAATAAATAAATCTTTTTAAAAAATCCATTGCCCATACATTCATAAAAGGGGGAGAGGTTGACTTATAGAAATAGCAGAACTGAATGTCTGAAGTTTCCCTTAGTTCACATAGAAGATACAAGTACAGTACAAGCAAACAGAGAGGAAGAAACTCAGAACTGACAACACTGCCCAGAAGCCCTTGGCTATCAGTCCAGGCCTAAGGCCCCACTGTCTTCATCTGAAAAGTGAGTGTCTTGGTTAGAATTCCCTAGGAACTATTCTAGTGCTACAAAATTTTTTCATGACAAACATTCTCACTGGACACAAATTTGAGTAACTGAGAATGGGTGAGGAAACCCGAGCACAGGAAGGTGACTGCCAGGCTTCTTTGCAGAGTGGTAGATGCCTGTAATTCTCATCACTTGTGTGGGAGAGGCAGGAAAATTAGGAGTTCAAGGCCACTCTGAGCTACATGACACTCTATTTCAAAAACAAAAAGTGTCTGGCGATATAGCTCAGTTGGTGAAGAGCTTGCCACGCATGCACTGAGTCCTGGGTTTACCCCACACTGCAGAAACAAGGCATGCCTTTCTTTCCAGTACTTTGGAGGCAGAGGAGAGTTACAAATTCAAAGTCATTTCTGACTACATAGCAAATTGGAGTTCAGTCTGGGCTATATATAATAAGGCCCTATCTTAAAACAGAAAAAGGGAACGATTTCATACAGACCATGAGAGAAGACACAGTCCCCAATCTCAACAAACTGAGCACGGTTTCTCTCTTCTGACAGAAATGGCCAATTGGAGATGAGTTTGAAATAACCTGAGGCAAAAGGTCAGGTTGCTTTATTGTTTTTAAAGCCATGGGCCTGAAAAACTTGGAACCAATTCCTCCTCTTCCCCACTTCTCATCTCTCTGTCACTAGAGCATCCGAAGAAGTGACAGGCTCTTGCGTGGTACACTGTAATTGCTCATAGTTGTACACACAAAGGAGGCTGAAGCAGGACACTTGCTTGAGTCCAGGATTTCAAGAGCAGGTCAATCAACATAATGAGACCCCACCTCCACCCTGGTGCATCTCGAAAACAAACAAAACCACTCTACCTTGGATCTATGATAAACAAGTAGATGTTAGGGGACAGTGAAGAGTTCTAGTTTGGTGAGAAAAGTATGACACAAAGGTGGAAGCTCTTACCTTATTTGGGCCCCGGGATGGAGCAGAGTTGGTAGAGTGCTTGTCTTGCACATACAAAGCCTCGAGTTTGTTCTCCTGTACTGTGTAAGGAAGATGTGTTGGAACACACCTATCATACCAACTCTTGGGAGGTAGAGGCAGCTAGTTTACAAGTTTGAAGTCATTCTTAGCTATACAGTTAGTTCAAGGCCAGTCTGGACTACAGGCTATCCTGTGAATGTAATGGGATGGAGAAATGGGTCAGTGTTTAAAGCATATACACAAGCAAGTGGCCTGAAGTTTGACTACTCAGAATCCACATAAATGCTGAGTAGCCATGCCTACCTGTAATTCTAGTTTAGAAGGCAGAGGCAGTGAATCTCAAGACCCAGCTGGCCAGGGCTAGCTGTGGGATTGAATCCTTGAGAAATCCTACCTCAAAAATAAGGTAAAAGAGTGATTGGGGACGATTCCAGATACTTACTTCAGACCTCCAACACACAACCCAGGCATACATAAGTTCCTATAAAAATGTATATACACCTGCAACATATACCACACACACATACACATGAAGAAAAACATCTACCTATTTTTTTAATCTAGACCGTGGGAAATCTTAAATGACACAGTGAGACATTGTTACTTTCATTGGCATTCAATTAGCTATTGAAGGCTTCAGAGTTGTGCTGGTAGATTTGAGACTAGGTTTGAGGAAAGTAACCCTGGCTTCACTATACAGGGTGGTCTGGGGAAGTGGGGTTGAGGACAATGGGGTACAGATAGGAGGCTTCTGCCCAGAGTCTGGTGAGCGTCAATCAAAGCTACAATGGAGCAGTGCTACTAGGATCAGAGAGGAGTGGGGAGATGTGAGCCACAGTAGGAAAGGACACACATGAATGAAGACGATGCAATGTACGTGAATTGGGAAGGACCAAAGAACTGAATGAACAGGATGTTTGTGTAGACTGTGTATATATATGCATGCCTAGGTAGAAGTCAAAGGTTACCTTTGTGCTCTTCCTTAGATCTGTCCAACCTCCACCACTTTTTGATTTGCTTATTTTATTTGATTTTTTATTTATTTATTTACTTACTTACCTACTTATTTAATTCATTAATTTATGAGCATTCTGCTGCATATACACGCGCCTGCCAGAAGAGGGCATCAGATCCCATTACAGATGGTTGTGAACCACCATAAGGATGCTGGGAATTGAACTCGGGACCTCTGGGAGAACAGTCAGTACTCTTCACCACTGAACCATCTCTCCAGCCCCCACCACAGGGCTTCTCACTGGTCACTCAGTCACTAACTAAGCTAGATTTTTCTGGGCAAGGGTTTGCCTGTCTCTGCTTCCCTAGGCCTGGGATTACAAGTACACAGCACCATGCATGACTTTTAAAGTGGGTGCTAGGAATTGAACTCAGGTCTTCATGCTTATGCAGAAAGCACATCCCTGACAATCTCCACAGCCTTCCCTCGATTTTTTGAGGCTGGCCTGGAATGATAGTTGAGGATAACTTTGAACTCCCAATCCCCCTGCCTGCACTCCCCAGGGGCTGAGATTACAGGCCTATACCAGTATACCTGGCTCTGAATGGTTGCTGATTCTGTCAATAATATAGTTCATTTGAATTGGCTATCCCCATCTCAACTACAAGAATAGGTTTAGACAGCAGAGACACTGTAAGTTCTTCAGTTTAATATCTGAACACTGACTCTTCCAGCCATGTGTGATGAGACATACCAGTAATCTCAGCACTTAGGAGGAAAGGTCTTGAGTTTGAGGGCAGCCTGCTATATAGTGAGACCCTGTCAGAAAAAGTAAAAAAAGACTCCTACTGGGATTCAAACCCAGGCAGGCCCTTACACACATGAGGCAAACACTCTGCTACTGAGCTGCAATCCCCCAGACTTCCTTTGGAAGGCATGTGGATAACCCGATTGGCTGACTTATTTCTCTCCTGGTCTTATTTTACTTTTACACATTATTATTGTGTGAGTGTATGTGGAGAGGTGTCATGTACATGTGCACACACCACAATGCACATGTAGACAGGTCAGAAGACAACCTCACGGAGTTAGTTCAGATCTCCTTCTACCTTTTACATTGATCCTGGCCGTTTGACTCAAGTCGTCAGGCCTGCATAACAAGTGCCTTCACTGAGAAATCTCCCCAGCACTTGGTCCTTG
This sequence comes from Grammomys surdaster, assembly GCF_004785775.1. Taxonomy (NCBI): domain Eukaryota; kingdom Metazoa; phylum Chordata; class Mammalia; order Rodentia; family Muridae; genus Grammomys; species Grammomys surdaster. The sequence goes on along the minus strand of NW_021604667.1, from coordinate 2,908,769 downwards.
TTTTATAAACCACACATCACAACAAATGAAGTCAGTCCAACCTTCCAGAGGGCTGAAACTGAGTCCGTTACCTTCTAGTCAACCCTTAGGTCTCCTGGGATAGGGTAAGCAGAACACCCATTCCATCACAAGTGAGGCTGTGGAGAAGTGTGGTCTGTCCATGCATACCTTAACCCTTGCCCCTCTGCCTCCACCACAGTCCAAAGCGCATCTCAATTGAGTTTTGCATTGCAATTATTCCATCTCTCCTCTACTTCGGGAATAAGAGGAGGTGGGTTCTAGTTTGAATCAAAATGTAAAAAAAAGAAAATGTCAAGGTTTCAGAATTTGTAACCGTGTTATGTAGTGTCTTTGTTGAACTGAGCCTGATTTTCTTTCTTGGTAAGCTTTCTCTCTCCTTCCTTTTTTTCCCTATGAAACAGACGTGGGAATTTCAAAACCGCTGGGTGTACTATGCAGATTTTATAGAGAAGAAAGACTTAGTTCACTCCTTCCACTATATCTATCGGGTGCGCTGGAGCGCCCCTACTGCCGTGAGACCCTTGGCACGAGTCAGTGCCAACGCCTACTTCACCATCAAGTTCAACAAGAGCAAACCTCCGGTAAGCTCTTCTTTTTGCTTCCTGGGCCTTTTGGTTAAGATTCAGCAATGGTGACATTTCTAGTCATGGGCATCATTGATTCCTCCCCCCAACCCCCATTGCAAAATGTCAGGTTTTATGAAGACATGTTCTGACCTTTAGTTACCTAGATAGCTAAGGATGGCCCTGAAATCCTGACCTTCTTGTTTCAGCCTTCCCAGTACTGAGATTACAGCTGTGCACCACCATGCTGGCTCTAATGAATTCAAGCTATTTGTTGAGGGTTGAACCCAAAGCCTTGCATATGGCCTTTGCCATTGAGCTGTATCTCTAGCACATGAAACTTCTTAATAGACATGTTTCTGCCTTCATCGTACTTGACCCGGCACTTACCTTGCCGATAACTCTATTCTCCACAACACTTTGCATCTGGTTTCTAGAACATGCTCTCCCAATATGACTTGTGTCTTCCTTGCCATTTCTTGGCAGCGTGTACTAGTGTGTTTGACTCACATACTAATACCTTCATGTTGGAATGTCCCAACACTCAGTCCCCTTCTCTGTAACTACCTTGGTTATTTGATCTAGTCCTGTGACTTTAAATATCACCCAGAGTTGGGTAAGTAGATGCATGCCCACAGTCCCACTAACTCAGAAAGTTGAAATGGAAGAATCATTAGAATTCACAGACTAGCCCGGGAAACAGCAAGATCTACATTACAAAAACAAACAAAACCCCCAAGCTGGGCACAGTAGTGCACACTCTACACTCAACACTCAGGAGGCTGAGTATCACTTGAACCTAAGAGATAACGGCAGAATTGGAGAAGTGGTTCAGCAGTTACGAGCACTTACTGCTCTGCCTGTGTTTGGTTCCCAGTACCCATGTCACATGGCTCATAACTACCTGTAACTCCAGCTCCACAGGATCCAAGGCCTCTGGCTTCTGGCTTCCATGACATTCACAAGCACCCCCCATCTACACACACACATGCACACACACACACACACACACACACACGTGTGCACACACAATGTAAAAATAAAATCCAGAGATAGCTCAGTGGTTAGGAGCACTGGCTGCTCTTGCACAGGACCTGACTTAGACTCCTAGCACCCACATGACAGCTAACAACCATCTTTAACTCCAGTCCAAAGGGATATGACACCCTGTTTGGCTCTAGGCACATGTGCAGTACAGAAACACACATGCAGGAAAACACTTATACACATAAAATAATAAAATAAAAAGAACTAAAAACCCCATTTATAAAAAAGTATCTATACCCAGCTTAGGTGACATAGTGTACCTAACCCTAACCCCTAACCCTAACCCTAACCCAATAAATAAGATACATTAATGTCACTTCAACCTTGTGATTTCCAAATCTCTAGCATATGTCGATATTCGGTGAAATTTTCACCGACCATTTTTAAAGCTGATTTTGTTTCTGCACGTCTGGAGGTTGAACTTAGGACCTTCACCTTCACATGCTAAGCAGGTGCTCTACCACTGAGCTGTCTTCCCAGTCTTGTTTGATTCTCCCTCCCACATCCTACCCACTTCAAGTCTTTTGTCTGAGTTGATGGCTGAATCCCATGGCATCTTCCTTGACTTCTCTCTCTCTCTCTCTCTCTCTCTCTCTCTCTCTCTCTCTCTCATCCCTCCCATTAGGAAAATATGTACAGGATCCTACCCACTCCTTTGGATTATTTCAATAGTGTAACTGGTCTCTCTCCTTCTATTCTTTCCCACATGTAGCAGCCAGCCAGCCAGAGCCTTTTAAAGTGACTTTCCATCACTGTGTTTAAAGATTTATTTTTGGGCTGCTGAGATGGCTCAGCAGATAAGAGCACTGACTGCTCTTCTGGAGGTTCCAAGTTCAAATCCCAGCAACCACATGGTGGCTCAAAATCATCTGTAATGAGATCTGATGCTCGCTTGTGGGGTGTCTGAAGACAGCTACAGTGTACTTACAGATAATAATAATAATAATAATAATAACCATTGGACCAGAGCGAGCAGGGACAGAGCAAGAGTGAGAAGGGAAGGGGGGAGATTTATTTTTATTATTTACATGTGTGTATGTGTATATGGGTGTAGCTGCCATACACAAAGGCTAAAAAGAAGACTTCACACACTCTGTATCTGCCTGCCATAGGTGTTAGGAACTCAGGTCCTCTGGAGGAGCACTCTTAACAGTTGTTCCATCTCTCCAGCCTCTAGTCCTTTGTTTAAAATGTCCCCAAAGTGGTTCTGGAACTTCAAAGAACATGAAAAGTATTTGAGGATCTTGTTAAATGAAGATTCTGATTCAGCAAGTCTAGGTAGTGCTAGATATGATACATTCTTTATGTTGTTGTTGTTTGGGGGTTTTGTTTGTTTGTTTGAGACAGGGTTTCTCTGTGTAGCTCTGGCCATCCTGGAAGGCACTCTGCAGCCCAGGTTGCCTTCTAGATATATGCCTGCCTTTGCCTCCTGAGGGCTGGGATTAAAAGTTTATGCCACCAGTGCCTGGCTGAGACAATACATTCTTAACAAAACCCCTAGGTAGCACACCGTAGAGACTTATATCTAAGCAAGGGCCTATGAGCTCTAGCTATATCTAATATATACGCTATTCCCTTTCTCAGTGAGGGAGGTGAGGTGGTAAGACTGGTGAAGTTAAGCAAGACCAGACATCATGCTACAAGGCCCTAGAGAAAAGACGCTTGCTCAAAATCCTAAGCACAATTCTGAAGGTGAAAATTGGTGGGGTTATCAAGCAGTGGTGGTGCACACCTGTAATCCCAGCACTTGGGAGGCAGAGGCAGGTGGTCTCTGAGTTCAAGGCCTGCCTGGTCTACTGAGTGACTTCCAGGACAGGAAGGGCTACACAGAGAAACCCTGTAGCGAAAAACAAAACAACAAACAAACAAACAAACAAAAATGTACTTCTTAGCCAGGTGGTGGTGGTGCACACCTTTAATCCCAGCACTTGGGAGGCAGAGGCAGGCAGATTTCCAAGTTCGAGGCCAGCCTGGTCTACAGAGTGAGTTCTAGGACAGCCAGGGCTATACAGAGAAACCCTGTCTCGAAAAACGAAAAAAAAAAAATGTACTTCTTGTGGGGCTAGAGAGCTGGCTTAGTTATGAGCACTTACTGCTCTTGCAGAGGACCTGGTTCAGTTCTGTCTCCTGTCACCTGTATGTACAGACAAACAAATCATACCTCCTGCTCCGACACTCCCTTACCATCATCAACTGAAAGAATCTAAAACCAGGGCCCAAAAATAACTCTCTTTTGTTGTTGTTTTTAATTTTTGGAGACAAGGTTTCTCTGTGTAGCCCTGGCTGTTCTGGAACTTTCTCAGTAAACCAGGGTAGCCTCAAACTCACAGAGATGCACCTGCCTCTGCCTCCTGTGTGTTGGGGTTAAAAGGTGCGCCACCACTGCCCAGCTCAAAAATAATTTTTCCTCTTTGGAAAACATGTATTTGTTGGAGCTAGGCTTAGAAGCCAACAACTGTAATCCTAGAACTTGGGAGGTGGAGGCAAGAGGATCTGTTCAAGACCAATCTTGTACCTACTGAGTCCAGCCTGGGCTACATGAGACCCTGTCTCTAAAACCCAAATACATTTGTTAGCTGTGGTAGCACACCTACAATGCTAGCACTCAAGAGAGACGTCGTAGTGAGAGGTTTACTTGCAGCTAGGTACTCAATCCCAGTATACATACCGTAGTAAAACCCCTGCCTCAAAACAAAACATTTCCAGCCCCTCATGCTGTTATCGAGGAACCCAAGCCTCTGCCATTTGTCTCCGATCTCGTGGATTCCCAGTTAATAAAGACAGGCCCTGAAAATGCAAGTATATACATGTAGATAAGGGTAGAATGGGAGGATTAAGCATCATCGTGCTTGGTCAAGGCTTTCGCTTGTCCCTCTCTCTTAGGATATGCCTGTTGATGTCTCTTACATCTTTGAGAATTCAGCACTACTTCAAAGGTAATTAAAATTTGGAGACTTATTCTAAATGGGTAAGATAAAGGTTGTCACATTCTAGAACTCCAACAGGCCCACAGACACAGATAGACACAAGCAGGGCCCCCTTCATCTTTGGACTACTTACCCTATAGCATGGACTGAAAGGAGGATTCTAGCGTTACTCTAGAAAATTGGGGTTTTTTTTTAATGTTTTTTCACTAATTAGAAACTTAAGGATTAGTTGAAAGAACAGGGTGGGAGAAAGTGAGTTATGTCTATTATTTCTATAGAAATTTCAAAGTGGGTGTATGCATGCGCGTGTGTATGGTATCAGATATCAGTGTGTGTGTGTTATGTATATGGTTATATGGTGCTGGGTATCAGTGTGTGTGTGTGTGTGTGTGTGTGTGTGTGTGTGTGTGGTGTTGGGTATCTGTGTGTGTGTGTTGCTATCAGTATGTGTGTGTATGTTATGTATATGGTGCTGGGTATCAGTGTATGTATGGTGCTATCAGTATGTGTGTGTGTTAAGCATATGGTGCTGGGTATCAGTGTGTGTGTGTGTGTGTGTGTGTGGTACTGGGTATCAATACCAGGGCCTTGCACACCAGGCAGGTACTCTACAACTGAGCTACAGCCCCAGTCTTCTTCAGGGAAACTTCAGAATTATACTAAAATTACTATGGATGATATAATCCCCTTTTATGTGTTATAGCCATGTCTATAATCCCAGCAATTGGGAAGCTGAGGCAGGAGGAGTGCTGTAAGTTTGGAACCTGTCTCAGCTATAGAGTGAGATCATGTTTCAGCACTCCCACTCCTGATAAAGAACCACACCAAGGTCATATTGAATTAGCTCGTGTGTAACAACCCATGTTACTGTATAGAAGTTCTCTAAAAGACTTCTTAGGTAGGCCTAACAAACTCACTGGGAATGTAAGGAGGGAATTCCTGCCTCAACATTTTATTTGATCATAAAAGCTTTGTGTGTATGTGTGCATTGTTTTTTCCCTTCCTCTACAGACCAGGAAAGATTCGATTTCGAGAACAGTGGCTGCGGGATATCACTGAGACCAAACATATTTTGTTGGAGTCCATCCCCTTTAAAGTTGTCTGATTCCTGTGTTAAGTTTGAGGATGGTTTGCAATCAACATATCAAAACTATGAAACAGCACATCAAATCACATAGTATTTATTGAATAATAAACTCATGGCACACAACCCAACTGTGGTTTTGTTTTTATTTATTATCCATTCTGCAATAAGTTGTTTTCTGCTTTCGAAAAGATTTTTCTTGACACTTTATCATGATTTTGGAGTCTGGTAAGCACAGAGTTGAGTTTTGAACATTAGTAAAGATCAGCCATTGGCCCTTAGCTGTTTGGTCTTTCTCTATGCCTACCTCCAAGCTTGATAGACACTTTTATGGGTATCTGGATAACAAAATGGCCACAGTTCTATATCTGACACTAACAGTCTGAAAGGCTCAACGACTCACAGACCTCTTCTACTGTCAGCTGAGCCTCACTGCTAAACTCTGAAACAGAATCTAGAACATTCTGTCATGCTCATGTTCACAATGAAGCAGGGCTGGGTTACCACCCTTACTTATTTCTCGTCTTGTTTCTGTCTTCACACTGGATCATCATGTTTTCCTAACTTCCCAATGGGACTCCTATGCCTGCTCACACAATTTTAAAATACCAAAGACAATATTACACTACACTTCAAATGACAAAGACATACAAGCAACACAGAACACTTGTACCAATTTGCATGGTAGGACTCAGCAATTTCTCTATTTTTTACTATATCTTTGTACAACAAATAAAAAAAAGAGAGAGAAAATTCCTATTAACAACAGGTGAAGAGGTTTCTAGGTAGGTCTCTTTAGAAAACAAAGTATGTAAGTTACAATAGTTCTACATAGATTCTACTTGGGCCTAAAGAACTAATAAAGAATACAGATAGAAGCCAAATGACTATCTTGTTCACTGGGAATGTAACAAAGAGGGAATCTCTGGCTTAATGTTTTGTTCAATTGTGTGTGTATGTGTGTTTCTTCCTCTGTAGACCAGGAAAGACTTGTTTTTGCGAACAATGGCTGACATAGAGCTCAGGTGACAGAACACAGTTTGAAGGGATAATTCAAACAAGCTGAAAATAAAATAGTTTTAGCCTTCCACTTTTTAAAGGACCTGCTACTAAATCATTTCTAAGAATGACAGGTTTTAAAATAAATTCTTATTTTTGCATTGACTGTATATACTCTGTGGAAAAGAATCAAAAGAAAATCCATAATACTTATACACTACAAAATTGTTGCACTGAAACTACATTTCCTATTAAAAAAGAAAAACATATTCATCCAGTTGTTAGGAGCCAATTAACAAAACATAATGCCCCATCAGAATAACTTCTAAAATAGAGATTATAAACTTTACATTGTATTACATGAGGAAGTGTATGGATTATTAAGATTTCCAACTTTAGAACCTAGTTTCTGTTAGACTTTAGGAAACTATAGACTGATCAGACTGAGAAGTATAAATACAGTGAAATAATTTCAAGTTCAAAGATCACAGATTTTACTACATGCTAACTGCTGCTTAGTTCAGCAGTTGTGGGTCAGAAGCACATTTTCCCAGAACATATATTAAACTTTTCAAACAGTGATGAAGTGAGGAGGGTTTCTACAAAGTTAAGGATTAAAGTAATGATAGATATAAAAAGCTGAAAAGCTTAACAATGTTTAAAATAAAATCCTATAGCGAGGTGCAGTGGCACACACCTCTAACCCTAGCACCTGGAAGGCTGAGGCAGGGGGAACTCTGAGTTCTAGGCCATCCAGGGCTACATAGTGAGACTCTGTCTCAAACAAGAAATCTGGTAACATAAAGGACATAATTGAAAATGTTTAATATTTTACTTTCATCATCATGAAACAGCTTAATTAAAATACTGACTTATTATATTTTCCCTTATTAGCACTCTTGATACTCATTTTTAAGATATTATCCTATATTAAATATCAGCTTAGATAGAAATAGTATTCTTATATTGGCACATAGACACCCAAAACTGCATCTGAAATTTTTTGTACGGGTGGGGATGTAGCTCAGGGCCTCAGAAGCACATGTTCTAACTCTGAGCTATACCCTAGCCACTGAAAGAACAATGGTAAGTAATCTAGGAGAACCTGAAACACCTAATGCTCACATCTTCCATTCCACACGTCTGTGAGTTAGCCATTTGGTTTGCTTGGTTTTAGAGCAGAGGTAGAGTTAGCCCAATATACATTTCTAGGGCTGACTATAGAAACAAGTCAGTTTTCAAATTTCAGAGTTGCTGTATACAGCAACACCTTCATTTTGTTAACAGAAATAGCTTCCTAAATAGTTTCTGTCAAGCCCATTTGTAACACATTCAAGACAACATATAAAATGCCCAAGTTCTGGTAGGGTAGTGGCAGACACTGTATGGGACAAATAATAGTCACATCATATCATGACGTGAGATTTAAATTTCTCATTTAGCTGCCACTTCTCATGCCACTTTCCTAACGTAGCAGGACTTCATTCAGAATTTGGACTTTTAAACCAGAAGATTGGAGTCAATCTTTAAAAGCCTCAAATAACTTACTAATTATATCAACAAACATATTTTACTGAAGAACTGAAGAATTAAAAAGAAGGCACAGAAGCCCTGAAAAGCCATTTCATAGCACGATAGCCTTTTTGGCTGGGCCTGGTGGCACACAACTGGAATCTCAGCACTTGGAAGGTGGAGGCAGGAGACCAAGAGTTCAGTCATCCTTGGCTACAAAGCCTGAGGCTGACCGGGGCTAATTGAAACTGCACATCAAAAAATAACTCAAAACACAAACAAACAATATGTTTTTTTATGTTTATATCCAGAACCCACAATTTCCTTTTTGATGTTAAAAATATCCACTTGTAAAGTCAGGAAGTTCTCACTTGTCATCCTTCCCTTTGGTCTTTCTGTATACCATCTCTCGAAAGCTGGCCAGAATCTTGTTCTCCCTCTTTCGTCTTTCTTCTTGGTTAAAGGATGCCAGGGCTCTCTTCTCATCAGCACTGTAGATCTGGTTCTCTTTCCGAAGTCGAACGGCCTCCATTCGGCGATGTCTGGAGATAAATTTTATTTTTGACTTAATTTCATACTATTAATTCTTATAGTATGTTGTCATTAATCCTTTCTTAATATAGAATCTTCTATTTAAAAGGTGATAATAAACACTGGAGATGGGTTATTAAATGACTGTGTATTTTACCTGTTGATGTTTCCTTTTCCTTTGACTTACTTCCAGGATTCAAATAATGATCTCCAATGTTTTGTCAACATAGGAGATATTGTTAATTTCAAATACTAAAGACAAATTCTTTTTTTCTAATTTTAAAAAACTGAAATGGGAAACTTGTTAAATGTTTTAGACAATTTTGTTTTAGACAGGGTTTAAGTAGCTTTAGCTAGCATGGAGTGCTCTATGCAAACCAGCCTGGTCTCAAACTCAAGCATATCCACCTGCTCTGCCTCCTGAGCACTGAAATGAAAGGCATGTGGCCAACACGCCCAGCCAGCAATAGTGGGTTTTTTGTCTTTGTGGAGTCCAGTGCAGGACAGATGAAAGATTAATCAACTAGCACAGTAAGATTCAACTTTACTGATACAAAGAAGAGAATCAAGTCTAAATCTTAAGTGAAAAAGCACTCTGTGGATAGTTTAATTTCCTTAGAATCCAGAAGTGTCACACAGAAAACAAAAGGGAGAATCAGTCTGAAGAGTTAGATCAGTAAAATATAGACAGAAAACTTTTGAAGTTAGATTCAAAAGGTCTGCTAGTCAGAGAGAAATATTAATGACCCTATTTGTGTATACATACCCAACCCTACATCATCAATTTAAGAAACTTTTCTCTAAAAAAAAAAACCATGAAAGACTGGGTAAGAAGAGGAGAGAATCATTTCAGGTTACTGTGGAGGTATCTAGGGATCAGATGGGAGAGCTGAGGAGATGGCAACAGATGTAAGCTACTTCGAGTACTCTGAGTGCTCTGAACTCCTGAAGTTATAAGGAACAGAAAGCAACACACAGTGATGCTATAATGAGCACCCACATTCATGTCTCTAGTCCATGGGAAAGATTTTCTCTTGGGTACCATAGTGTGGTGCTGCTTGCTTATAATGCATACAAAGAGTCCAACTTTCTAAGGTAATGTCACATTGTTTTTTCAGTGTATTAATGGGTGGGAATACTACCAGAAGTGTTTAAGAGGTCCTGTGGCACCACATCCTTTCTAATATTTGTCATTGTCAGAACTTTGAATCTTTTCCTTTTAAATGTATAAAACAGTATTTCACTCAGGTCTTGACTTCCATTTCCAGTGACAATGAAGAGCATTTAACTTATGTATAGAATATATGTATTCTTTTGATAAATGGCCCTGTCATTTCCCCATATTTCTTGTATAGGTATTTAAATATTCTTACTACCAATACTTTATCAATTGTGTGTATTCCATGGATCTAGAAAATTCCTAGAATTTTCACACTTTAATGTGTCTTCTGATGGACATAAGTTCTTACTTGTAGCCTAGACAAACTTCTGGGTAGCACATATTTTGTTTTGTTTAGAAAATACTTTTTAATCTAAAAGCACTTAACCTAGTGGCACTGCCTTTTATATAAGGTGATTCAGTATTCTATGTTCTTTTAACACATGAATTATGCTTTCATTATACCATTTTCTGAATACTTGTTTCTGTCCAGATCTGACATGCTATCTCTTTCATACACCAAATGTACTACTAGCTTTCCACATATGTACTACTAGCTTTGGGCTCTGCATTTTATCCCACTGAATATTTAGGCTATTCCAAATGCTTCCTAAAGCCTGCAAGCTCCTTAAGTTCTCATCTTGTGTGCTCCCGTCTTATTTTCCTACTGTTTTTCAAAATTAACAAGGCTACTCTTGGCCTTTTAGTCTAACAAATACTTTAAGAACCACTTTACTAAGTTTCATATACTGCCATGATTTTGATTGAAGTTTTACTGACTCTATAAATCTGAGAGACTTGACTTTATAATATTGCTATTCTAACATTGCACATGCCATGTCTCCATTGATATAGATCTTCTTTAATGTTTATTTTTATTATCACTATCATTTTGTTTTGTTTTTCAAGAAAGGGTTTCTCTGTATAGCCCTGGCTGTCCTAGAATTTGCTCTGTGGATCAGGCTGGCCTCAAACTCAGAGATCCGCCTGCCTCTGCCTCCTGAGTGCTGGGATTAAAGATACACACCACCACGCCCAGCTAATTTTTTAATTGATTTTTTTTAATTTTATGTGTATCAGTGTTTTGCCTGAATGTATGTCTGTACTTCACATACGTGTAGTACCTGTAGAGGCCAGAAGAGGGTTCAGATCCCCTGGGACTAGAGTTACCAGGCATATGGGTGCTGGGAATTTAACAGCCAGCGCTCTAAACCACTGAGCCATCGTTCCAGTCCCTTAGTATTTCTTCATGTCTTAGTTTTCCCTGTGAAGGTCTGGGGATTCTTTTATTAGGATTTATGTCTAAATCACTCATATTCTCTGATACTATTATAAATATTTAATTATATTTAACTATATTTATCATACATAGTTATACATTGCTAATTACATTAATAAATATTAATGATGTGCTATTTTATATTTTCTAGTTGCCTGTTGCTAGGATTTAGAAACACAACTGGTTGTGAAATGACTTTATATGCAAACATTTGTTATGCTCCTGAAGAGTCCGAGATGTAAACCATCAATCACAAAAATGGCTATGTTGAACCATCCTTACTGATCCTTACGTCTTTAGTGATTAGTCCTTGTCATACTTCGTCATCCTCAAAAGTAATGTTAGTTTTCAGACATTAGGGATTCTGAAGGTACCTCGGAGGCTCAACACGTATTTGTCTCTGGTACCAATTCTAATCAGTTACCTATTTTAATAGTTTGTAAGCTTAAAGAGCTCACAAGGCAGTGTGATTTTAGCACTGCTGCCCTTATTCTCCCTGAGTAGTCAAGTATTTTGTGATTTTGATACAGTTTTATCTCCTCATGCTGAATCTGACATCTTTCATGATCCTTAATTGATATTCATTCCAGAAATTCTGGGCCTCTGAGAACTGGAAGCAAACTCAAAAATCAAGAAAGATTATCTTATGAAATTGTTTTCTTCACTCTGGAATCCCATATGCCCCTATGGCAGATGGCTGAACTTTAACTATATTTACCAGAGGAAAAAAACTAAAACTGGAAACTATTGATTCATTAAATTTGGATATACATAGAGTTTGAGGCTAAGTTTTATATATAGTTGAAACTTATTTAGGTATGTTTCTTCTAATGAAACCAGTATCTCCTGTGTGTCTACGAAATAGTCACTTAATGAGAACAGATCACCAAAATATAATTCTAGTAGTAAGAAAGAAGGAAAAGAGTTAATTGTGGAAATTGACTCAGTGCCAAGAAAATACCTGCTACCGCTCATTACATATCCGGAACATTCAAATGATGCGATCTCTTCACTAGTTAAGCCAATTTCACCTCTTCTCGGGATACGCTTGCCAGCTTTTACATATTCAGCCATAGCCGCACCTTCACCAGGTAACAGAGCGTGGCCATAGCTACAAAGTAATTCAGAATTCACAAAAGGTTCATCAAACTAGTTCCATAGAAAATGACAGCACCAAATATTTTCCTTCAGACAGTAGTAAGAATAACCGTGCTGAGCAGTAGTGTGCTTGATATGAATTTCTTAATATTTATTATAGGACGCTGTACTATGACCTGTATCACTAACTGAGAAATGTACAAATAATTTGGAAGAACAAAAGAACTGATGTTTACAAGTATAAATTCACACTTTATAACTATGGATTAATTCATCAGGTATAGCCAGTATTGTTTCTACCCTCGGCTCATTCACTTAAAAACACCCAAATAAATAATATATCTCAAAATAACTTGTAACAAACAATAACGCCATACAGTAAAAATTATCTTTTGCCTTTGACAATTAAAAGAGATTTTAAGAGCAGTTCAGTGATGTTTTCTTGTATTCCTATTAAGCTTGAAGCTTATAGCACAAAAGCAATCTCTATACTTGTGAAGTTTACATATTTACTTATATACACAAGTTAAACAAGCAATATTTTGTATGGGCTGCCTAGAAGGCTCACAGGGTATACGGATTTATTTACTGTCAAGTCTGTGGAGCTGGGTTTAATCCTTGGTGCCCATATGTGAAAGGAGAGAACCAACTCCTAAAGGTTTGTCCTCTAACCGTCATGCCTTCCCCTCGTCCATACAAAATAGTCCAGATTGGCCTTCAGATAGATCACAAAGTAGTCTAGAACAACCCTGAATTCCTGAACTCCCTGCCTCCTCCTCCCAAATGCTGGGGTCATAGGCATAAGCACCACACTGAGCTAAACAAAGTGCTTTAGATATTGCAAATCCAGTGCTGCTGGCTGAGGACACAATTCAGCGGCAGACTGCTAACCTACGTGAGCACACTCAGCAGAAAACCAAACAAATAACCTACAACAAAGAAAACCACAAAACCCCACAAGCATACACTGCTACTCACTTCAAGGGCTTATCATCTTGGGAGGCAAGTGTTTTGGGAGCCTCTGGGCCGATCAGATCTGATGGTTCTTCTGCCTCTGCACGAAATACATTAAGAAACACATTTATATCTTGACTAATCAGTTAATGTTTGAACTGTTTTGAGTTAGTCAATACAAAAGCCTACTTGATCGATCCTTCCAAGGATTCTCTAGAAATTCTTCTTGGGACTCTTTAGAGCTTGAATCACTGGACTCTTTTCTGTTTTTCTTAGACTTCTTTTTCTTGTATTTCTTCCTGTAGGGGTTTATAATTTAATATAAATTAAGTATTCTCATGTTAAAAGGCATTCTTACTTTTCATTTCTAATGAAAAATTTTTAAAGATTTATTTATTGTTATGCATACTGGTATTTTGCCTACATGAATGTCTGTGTGAGCATGTCAGATCCCCTGGTACTGAAGTTACAGACAGTTGTGAGCTGTCATGTAGTTGCAGAGAATTGAACCCAGGTACCCTGAAAAAACAACCAGTGTTCTTAACAGCTGAGCTATCTCTTCAGCCCCAGGCATCCTCAGTTTTTTGTTTGTTTGTTTGTTTGTTTGTTTGTTTGCTTTGGTTTTTCGAGACAGGGTTTCTCTGTGTAGTTCTGGCTGTCCTGGAACTCACTCTGTAGACCAGGCTGGCCTCGAACTCAGAAATCTGCCTGCTTCTGCCTCCCAAGTGCTGGGATTAAAGGTGTGCGCCACCACCACCTGGCCATCCTCAGTTTTCATGCGAATGAAAAGGTTGATAAAATTATCTGAATACTAGTTTATTCAAACTTTTCAACTCAATCTTCTCAGTTAACCAAATAGTACTTTGCTATTAACAAGAAATGACTAGGGGCTGGAGAGATGGCTCAATGGTTAAGAATACTGACTGTTCTTCCAGAGGTCCTCAGTTCAATTCCCAGCAACCACATGGTTTCTGTAATGAAATCTGGTGACCTCTTCTGGTATGTCTGAAGACAGCAATAGTGTACTCAAATCAATAAAATTAATAAATAAATCTTTTTAATAGGGAAATGACTAAAGAATCAATGAAATACAGTTATCATACAGAAAGATAATAGAAATGGATTAGCTTACAACCAAACTCTCAGGCAGGAGGTGGTAGCTTAAGCCTATAATCTTGGCACTTGGGAGGTAGAGGCAGGAGAATTAAGAGTCCTAAGCCATCCTATGCTATCCAGTGAAGTTGAGGCCAACCTGGGGTATACAAGACCCTATCTCAAAACCAAACATATTGTGGCTAGAAAGACGATTCAACAGTCATGAGTGCTTGATGCTTTGCCAGAGGACTAGAAATGGGATCCCAGTACCCACATCAGGTAGTTCTTACCACCCCTAAGTCTAGCTCCAGGGGATTTAAGACCCTCTTCTGGCCTCTCCAGGTACTTGTATGTACATTGCACATACATAGATGCATACATAAACTTACATGAAAATGAATCTTTAAAAAATACATAAAATAACCCCAAATACAAAATAAGCACGAAAAACAAAATGCAAAACAATTAAAAATTAAAAAAAAAAACATGCAGAAAAGCAAAACAAGTTCTTGGCAATGTGAGCATTAATAAAAATGTTCAGTGTAATGGATTGAAATATATCAAATATGTTTAAATAGGAGCATTCAAAGTAAACTACCACTGGTTTGCAACCTCGATGACATAATAAACCTAGACAATGACTGGCAGTGTTTATTAATATGAAAAAATGAGACATCAGTTGCCTACTGATGGTAGTACACAGCACGTAGAAAGTATTCCTGGTCAATATTCCAATTTGAATCTTGCCAACCTTGAGATCCCTCTCTCTCCAGGAAATAGAAATAACATAAAAGTATGCTAATTCACTCTCTATAACCACTATAATTTAGAGACATTATTTGCGTTCTGATTTGAAGAACTATAGAAAAAAAACTGCAGAGGACTGACTGCTAAATTCTTATGCAAGATCAAAGTTCTTTTTTTCTTTTTAAAGAATACCCTTTAGAGGAAGGTACTAAATTGTTGAATTCTTTATGGAGAGAATGATAACTTCAATTAGTTCCAAAATAAACAGAGGGTGGTAGATACTACCCAACGAAAGGGTGACTGCTCAGACTGGGTATGTGTGTCTGTATGTATAGTGGCTCATTATACTATTTTACATAATCTTTTTTAAAAAGAAAACCTGACCCTCTTCGTTTCTTCTTCTTTTCCTTTTTCTTAGCTTTCTTTGCTCTTCTTTTTGTATCTTCATCTGCAAATTAAAGCACATTATTAATGAAAAAGATCTGAAGTTCAAAACTGTTCAAATTTTTTTATTTAACAGATATTCTCTTATCACAAATACTCATTTTTGTTACAGAGGAGGTAATTCATTCTAACATTTATTGAACCTTGCCATGAATTATACTAGGAGCAGGAGTGAAAGAAACTGAAGTCAAGGACTAGTAAGATGGCTCAGCAGGTAAGAGCGCTCGCTTACTGTCAAACCTGACTTGAGCGTGAACATAAGAACTCTATGACGGAAGGAGAGAACCAATCCTATAAGCTGTCTTCTGATCACTCCACACACTGCCTAATGTGCATATGAGTGTACAGACACAAACACATACAATAAACAAATGTAAAAAATTAAAGCCACACTAGGTATTCATTTATTCACTGAATTGATGACATTGGTGAAGTAGGAATATGCCCCATCTCAAAAAGGTACATATAGAAATGTTTAGCCAAGGAATGATGACTTAACTTACTTTGAATAACACAACAACTCCCCTGACCCCCGTATTTTAAGCAATGCGTCAAAACAACGAAAGTTAACGATAAGGATGATTAACATTATTCTCTATTTTCCGGAAAATTGTTAAAGTTTCATAATGAGAAAAAACAAAATCAAAAAGAAACAACTCCGTATGTGTGTGGCAGAGAAAGATAATGTCCTCTAAAATCTCAGTGGAATGAGAGATGGTAATGAAATGAGTGTAATCTAGGCTCACAGAAAAAAGCAGGGGGTGCTCCGTGGATCCAGAGGAGTCTGAAAACAAGCCAGTGCACCAGCAAAACAGCTCAGTAGGTAAGGGTGCTTATTTCTGGGCTTGGAGACATGAGTTCTATCCCCAGGACCCTCATGATGGAAGGAAAAAAACTTCAACTCCTCAAAGCTAATCGCTGATGTCCATACATATACTGTGGTGTGCACACCGACATACAAACACAAATATACACAAAATTAATGAATAAAATGTAACTTAAAGCATGACTGGTTTGGAAAAATAACTGAGGAATGGTTGACAGGGAAGAGGTAACTCTTAAGCTATTTGTTTTTTAACTCGGTTGATTACAAAAGCACCACATGTCCACTGCTGCACTGAGTAAGCCAAGGTAGATGCAGGGAACAACGGGCTCTCAAGGGAGAGGGCCTGTTGTACCACGTGACACATATTAACTAACTATTAAAAACTGCAATATACAGACAAATGGATGGAACTTGACAGGCACCAGCGAGAATGCTTGAATCTCAATTAGAAGGGGGAATAAAATAGTCATAGGAGGCAGATGGAGGGGGAACTAGGTGGGAGAGAGGATGGGAGGAGGATGGTGTGGTTCAGGATCCGGTGTGAGGAGAGACAGGCCAGAGGACCAGAGGGCCAAGAGAATGAAATGGAATCTGCAGTGTGAAGGGGGGCATCTCAAGGACATGCCAGAGACCTGGGATGGGAAGGCTCCCAGAAATCAATGGGGGTGACCTGAGCTGAGAGTCACAGCAGTGTGGATATGAAACTTCCTATAGCCAGACAGGAACCCCAGTGGAGCAATAGAGACACTAACCTACCCACAAAACTTGCAACCCCAAATTTATCCAGTCTACAAGAAATGCAGGTACAGGGGATGGAGCAGAGACTGAGGGAATGGTCAACCAATGACCAGTAATTTGAGACCCATTCCATGGGCAATCATGAATCCCTGACACTATTAATGATACTCTGTTATGCTTGCAGACAGGAGCCTAGCTTAACTGTCCTCTGAGAGGCTCCACACAGCAGCTGACTGAAACAGATGCACACCCACAGCCAAACAGTGGATGGACTTGGGGACTCTTATGGAAGAGCTGAGGAAGAATTGAGGCCCCTAAACAGGATAGGGATGCTTGTGGACAGGAGCCTCACTGTCCTCTGAGAGGCTCCACCAAACAGCTGACTCAGACAGATACAGACACCCACAGTCAAACAGTGGATGGAGCTTGGGGATTCTTATGGAAGGATAGGAGGAAGGATTGTGGACCCCAAAGGGGCTAGGAACTCCACAGGAAGACCAACAGAGTCAACTAACCTAAACCCTTGGGGCTCTCAGAGACTGAACCACCAATCAAAGAATATACACAGGCTGCACCTAGGCCTCCCCACACATATGTAGCAGATGTGCAGCTTGGTCTTCATGTGGGTCCCCAACAGCTAGTGCAGAGGCTACCCCAGAAGATGTTGCCTTGCCTGGACTCAGTGGGAAAGGCTTGTGCCTAGCCCTGCAGAAACGATGTGCCAGGGTTGGGAGATACCCAGGAGCACTTCTAACCACTCAGAGGAGAAGAAAAGAGGAGTGGGGAGGGAGGAACTGTGTGAGGAGGGAGCCAGAGGAGGGCAGCAATTAAGTTGTAAAGTGAATTTAAAAAGTTATAAATAAATAAGTAAATAAACTGGAATAAAATCAGAAAACTAACATAGCCATAATTATGGTTATAATTCAACAATGTGCCGGGCAGTGGTGGTGCACACCTTTAGGCAGAGACAGGTGGATTTCTGAGTTCGAGGCCAGCCTGGTCTATAGAGTGAGTTCCAGGACAGCCAGGGCTACACAGAGAAACCCTGTGTAGAAAAACCAAACAAACAAAAACAAAAAGTTAAAAAAAAAAAAAAAACCAAACACTTGGGTTTGATTCCCAGCACTCACATGGTAGCTCCCAATTGTTTGTAACATCAATACCAGGAGATCTGACATCCTCTACTGCTTTCCACAGGCGTCAGGACTACACGTAGAGCAGACTTACTTACAGACAGTCATGCATCCACATAACACTTTTAACAATTATAATACATTCTAGGATTTGGAGAATGATATGACTTTCTTACCACTGGAGTCTGTGTCAGATTCAGAGTCACTGTCGCTATCTTCAGAATACTTTTTATGTTTTCTTTTAGATGACTTTTTCTTTCTCTTTTTCTTGGCTCTTTCTTTTGAATGACTAGATTTCCTTTTCTTTTTCTTATCATCTGTTGTAAGTACAAAAGGGAAATTAACTTCTAAAGAAGTATTCCAACTGTTTTACTATATTTAAAATACTGAACACGAATGGCTATTTGGTAGTTTGAGTAAAAGAAAAGTCTAATGTTTAATTATTTACAAACATACTTTTGGCTTCCATTCTGTGCCAGGGCCCTGAGCAGTCCCAGGGTGCCAGCTCTGTACACAATTCCAGAACACCCAGAGGAGGCTGGAGTCCGAGGAGCTCTAACACACCCAGGAACATAGGATAATAGGATCACAGGATCTCAGGAGCTTGGGCACACCAGGATTTCTGGATCCCAGAAGCAGGCCCACTCCCAGAAGCTCTTACACTCAGGATCTCAAAATTACAGGATCACAGAAACAGCTGGACTCTGAGGAATTCTGACACATCGAAGGACAGACAGGCTCCAGTCAGAGACAGTAAATGTAGGTAGCACTAGAGTTAGCCAGATGGCGAAAGGCAAGCACAAGAACATAAACAACAGAAACCAAGGTTACTTGACATCATCGGAACCTAGTTCTCCCACCACAGCAAGTCCTGAATATCCCATGACACCTGAAAAGCAAGAGTTGGATTTAAAATCACTTTTCATGTTGATGATGGAGGAATTTAAGAAGGACATAAATAACTCCCTCAAAGAAATACAGAAGAAGCCAGGCAGTGGTGGCACATGCCTTTAATCCCAGCACTTGGGAGGCAGAGACAAGTGGATTTCTGAGTTCGAGGCTAGCCTGGTCTACAGAGTGAGTTCTAGGACAGCCCGGGCTATAAAGAGAAACCCTGCCTCGAAAAACAAAACAAAACAAACAAACAAACAAAAATAAATACAGAAGAACACAGGTAAACAGGTAGAAGCCCTTAAAGAGGAAACACAAAAATCCCTTAAAGAAAACACAACAAAACAGGTAAAGGAATTGAACAAAACCATCCAGAACATAAAAATGGAAGTAGAAACAATAAATAAATCACAAAGGGAGACTAACCTGGAGATACAAAACCTAGGAAAGAGACCAGAAGTCACAGATGCAAGCATCAACAACAGAATACAAGAGATAGAGGAGAGAATCTCAGATGCAAAAGATATCATGGAAAACATTGACACAACTGTCAAAGAAAATTCAAAATGCAAAAAGCTTCTAACCCAAAACATCCAGGAAATCCAAGACACAATGAGAAGACCAAACCTAAGAATAATAGATATAGATGAAAGTGAAGATTCCCAACTTAAATGGCCAATAAATATCTTCAACAAAATTATAGAAGAAAACTTCCCTAACCTAAAGAAAGAGACACCTACAGAACTCCAAATAGACTAGATCAGAAAAGAAATACCTCCAGTCACATAATAATCAAAACACCAAATGCACAAAACAAAGAAAGAATATTAAAAGTAGTAAGGGGAAAGGGACAAATAACGTATAAAGGCAGACCTATCAGAATTACACCAGACTTCTCACCAGATACTATAAAAGCCAGAAGATCCTGGACAGATGTCATACAGACCCTAAGAGAACACAAATGCCAGCCCAGGCTACTATACCCAATAAAACTTTCAATTACCATAGATGGAGAAACCAAGATATTCCATGACAAAACCAAATTCACACACTATCTTTCCACAAATCCAGCCCTACAAAGGATAATAGAGGGAAAACTCCAACACAAGGAAGGAAATTATACCCTAGAAAAAGCAAGAAAGTAATCTTCTTCCAACAAACCAAAAAGAAGATAGCCAAACAAACATAACTCCACCCCTAATAACAAAATAACAGGAAGCCACAATCACTTTTCCTTAATATCTCTTAACATCAATGGACTCAATTCCCCAATAAAAACACATAAACTATTGGATTGGATACATAAACAGTACCCAAAATTTTGCTGCATACAGGAAACCCACCTCAGTGACACAGACAGACACTACCTCAGAATAAAAGGCTGGAAAACAATTTTCCAAGCAATGGTCCCAAGAAACAAGCTGGAATAGCCACTCTAATATTGAATAAAATCGAATTTCAAACAAAAGTTATCAAGAAAGGTAAGGAAGGACACTTAATACTCATCAAAGGAAAAATCAACCAAGATGAACTCTCAATTCTGAACATCTATGCTCCAAATGCAAGGGCACCTACATTCATTAAATAAACTTTACTAAAGCTCAAAGCACACATTGCACCTCACACAATAATAGTGGGAGACTTCAACACCCCACTCTTAGCAATGGATAGATCATGGAAACAGAAACTAAACCGAGACACAGTGAAACTAACAGAAGTTATGAACCAAATGGATTTAGCAGATATCTATAGAACACTTCTTCCAAAAAACAAAAGAATATCCCTTCTTCTTAGCACCTCATGGTACCTTCTCCAAAATAGACCATACAATTGTGCACAAAACAGGCCTCAACATACACAAAAAGATTGAAATAATCCCTTGCATCCTATCAGAACACCACGGACTAAGGCTGGTTTTCAAAATGATAAAAACCAATGCAAAGCCCACATACACGTAGAAACAGAACAACGCTCTACTCAATGATAACTTGGTCAGGGAAGAAATAAAGACAGAAATTAAAAACTTTTTAGAATGTAATGAAAATGAAGACATGGGGGGGGATAAATAAATAAATAAAATAAAATTAAAATGAAGACACATCATACCAAAACTTGTGGGACACAATGAAAGCAGTGCTAAGAGGAAAATTCATAGCAGCTTGACAGCACGCCTGAAAGCTCTAGAACAAAAGGAAGCAAATGCACCCAAGAGATAGTAGACGGCAAGAAATAATCAAACTCAAGACTGAAATCAACCAAGTAGAAACAAAAAGAACCAAACAAAGAGTCAACAAAACCAGGAGCTGGTTCTTTGAGAAAATCAACAAGATAGATAAACCCTTAGCCAGACTAACCAGAGGGCACAGAGACAGTATCCAAATTAATAAAATCAGAACTGAAAAGGAAGACATAACAACAGAAACTGAGGAAATTAAAAAAAAATCATCAGATCCTACTATAAAAGCCTATACTCAACAAAACTGGAAAATCTGGATGAAATGGACAATTTCCTACACAGAAACCAGGTATCAAAGTTAAATCAGGATCAGATAAACCATTTAAATAATCCTTTAACCCCTAAAGAATTACCAGCAGTCATTAAAAGTCTCCCGATCAAGAAAAGCCCAGGACCAGATGGTTTTAGTGCTGAATTCTATCAGACCTTTCAAGAAGACCTAATACCAATTCTCTATAAACTATTCCACAAAATAGAAACAGAAAAAAACACTACCCAATTCATTCTATGAAGCCACAATTACACTCATACCAAAACTACACAAAGACTCAACAATGAAACAGAACTTTAGACGAATATCGATGCAAAAATACTCAATAAAATTCTTGCAAACAGAATCAAAGAAGGCATCAAAACAATCATCCATCATGTATTCCAGGAATGCAGGGATGGTTCAATATACAGAAATCCATCAACATAATCCACTATATAAACAAATTCAAAGAAAAAAAAACACGGCTGGCGGACGCAGTGCCAGGCCATCGGCTGTCTCTGCTGTGCTCCGCCTGCTGCAGGCCTTGAGGCTGCTTTGGCCTGGAGGACTCTCGCCTACGCAGGCTCATAGGCTCGTGATGCGGGGGCTGGGACACGGCTCCTGGGACGGAGCAGGTGCTGCTGCTGTGTGAGCTTCTCCTGCATCTTCAGTTTATTTTTGGAAATCAAGTTCAATATTAAAAAGAAAAAGCACACATTATTGGAAGCCATTTCTACTAACTCGTTACATTTTACTTATGATTTGATTTGAATACTGTCATGGGAGGAGCTGTGAGTGCCGGGGAAGATAATGATGACTTAATTGATAACCTTAAAGAAGCTCAGTACATCCGAACTGAAAGAGTAGAGCAAGCCTTCAGAGCCATTGACCGTGGAGATTACTATCTGGAAGGCTACAGAGACAGTAATACAAAGACTTAGCCTGGAAGCACGGGAACATACACTTGTCAGCATTCCATTTATTATGGAAGCTTTGAAACTTCAACCAGGATTATCTTTTCTTAACCTGGGAAGTGGAACCAGATATTTAAGTACAACGGTGGGCTTAATTTTAGGTCCTTTTGGAATAAATCATGGGATTGAATTTCATTCAGATGTGGTGGAGTATGCCAAGGAGAAACTGGAGAGTTTCATCAAAAATAGTGATAGCTTTGATAAATTTGAATTCTGTGAACCCACATTTGTGGTGGGTAACTGCCTTCAGATAGCTTCTGACAGTCATCATCAGTATGATCGAATTTACTGTGGAGCTGGAGTCCAGAAAGACCATGAAAACTACATGAAGATCTTACTCAAAGTTGGGGGCATATTGGTCATGCCTATAGAGGATCAGTTGACACAGATTATGCAGACTGGACAAAACACCTGGGAAAGTAAAAATATCCTTGCTGTTTCCTTTGCACCACTAGTACAACCCAGTAAGAATGAAAATGGCACACCGGACTCTGTGGGGCTCCCCCCGTGTGCTGTGAGGAATCTCCAAGATTTGGCTCATATTTACATTCGGCGTACACTTAGAAACTTCATAAATGATGAGATGCAGGCCAAGGGGATTCCACAAAGGGCTCCACCAAAGAGGAAAAGAAAGAGAGTTAAACAGAGAATTAACACTTATGTATTTGTGGGTAAGCAGCTTATCCCTCAGCCTCTAGACAGCGAAGAGGGTGAAAAAAATGGAAGAAGACAGCAAAGAAGAAAAAGAGAAAGATCACATCGAAGCCATGAAGCCTGAGGAGCCACCTCAGAACCTACTGAGGGAAAAGATAATGAAGTTGCCACTCCCAGAGTCTTTAAAGGCTTACTTGACATATTTCAGAGACAAATAACTTAAAGCAAGGAAGAATGCCTACTGATAAACTTCCTTATTCTTGTAAATGTAGTGTTAATTAGAAGTTAGAGAATTACTTCACTAGAATGAATTATTGCAGAAAAAAGCATAAGTTATTTCTCTTAATGACAGAAATGATGTATTCAGTGATTTAAAAGAGTCTCTTTCTTAAAAATCTATTTTTCTTAAATCTTGAAGAATTACTGTTTTGATCTCAAAGTGGAATGGGTCAATAGTGAGAACTTTGTATACAGTACTCTTTCTGGTTCTTCATGGATTTGTAGTATTGGTGTTTGAATTTCATTCTATAAGAGGTTGATACATTGTCACACATATATAGGCTTATTTAAATTCCAGTTTGCATTTCCGTTATTTGAGCTTGCTTATCTAATAAGGAAAGCAAATGCTTGTAGACCTACTTACTTACTTTTGTTCTAGACATATTCCGGGCAAAGTATGAGTGCAATACTAATTCAAGATATTGAATAATTTAGATTTAAAAACCACAAACTTCATGAAATTTTACTTACCTGAAACTTAAGCTTTTGAATCTATTGCCAAAAGGCATGGGGAAAATTCCTGCTTCTCTCATAGAGACTTTAAGAGCACAGCTAGTGAATGCTAAAGTAGGAAGTAGCTACTTGACACAACTAGTTTGTGTTTGCCCTTTGTGTTCTCAGTATTTAAAGATAATGAGGTTATCTTAACAGTAGAATTTTAAGTGGTAGTATATTTAGGATTGCTTTTCCACGTGGATATTAATCTTTGACAAGGTAGACCACTCTGGCCTCATCTGCTCGGAGTCTTTCTAATATAAAAATAGTCATGGAAGTTGTATGTACATGCCTTTGTATTAAAATTTCCTTCAGAATCAGAGTGGGAGCTCTGGGACCCATACCAAGGTCATTTGCCTTCATTCTGTATTTTATTTCTTTGGTAAAATAATGATTTTCACTTTTTTGCTTAATACTACATTCTTTATGTAAGGCATCAGTGATACAATAGGCAGTGCATGTTGTTACTAGCTCTTTCTTCCTAGTAAAGCCTGCACAGTTATTCCTTGTTAAGAAGCTGTGAGATGTGACCTGCTTACTACTTAGCATCACACAGAAGGGAAGATTTCAAGTGTCTCACTTATTCCTACCACAACACTGTCAGAGCAGCCGCTCAGATTCACATAAGGAAATACAATCATGATGATTCAAATAGTTTATAACTCAGGTCCAATAATTCCGCGCAGATGATCAGTTAAAACAGTTTAATCATGAAATTGACCCAAATAATTGATAATGTTTTAATAATGTGAGTGACAGTGTTATGGAAAGAATTCATTTGACTCTTGTGGAATGGGCCTGTAAATTTTTCTTAATGTAATTAGTAAACTATTATTAAGAAATGTGCTATCCTGTCCAAGAAAGGAAAAAGACACCTCCCACTCCCTGAGGTGGTACTGAGGATTAAACCCAGGACCAGGACCTCATGCATGCTAGGCAAGCACTCTACAAATGAGATATATCCCTAGACCAACATACTCTCTTGTTCTGTTTAACAATGTGTTTAAGAATTCCTTTTCTTTTCCTTTGGAAAAAAAATGTGTTCTTGAATTTCTGATACCCACATAGTCTTCTCTGGAAGAGTTTTCATTTATTTTCCATTCTGTTACCCACATCTCTTTATTTTTTTCTTAGAGCTTGATGTACAGATATCTGAAAATACATATTTCTCAATGATCTTATTATTTAGAAGATTGTTTTTACTGATATATTTAAAGAGATTATTTTCATGCTGTCTTCTGTTGACTTTGACAAATTGTACAGTAGATTGTCTTGATCATTGCATTTGTTGTCTTTGAAACGTATATTTTGTCCTTTTAAATTCATTTACTTTTCAGGTGTCACTATGGTTGACTTTTAAAGGTAGGGATAAATGAAAATTTAAGGAAAACTGTCTTATCTATTAACTCAGATGCATTAGATTAAGAATATTTGGGTTTGGGCTTATTTTTATTTGAGTGTGGAAAGTTATGCTTTTTAAGTAAAGAAGTAGCAAATGCAGATGAAATTTAAGGAATGGAAGAAAATAAGGAAAAAAAAACTAAGAAAATGAAATAAATGAAAGTGAAAGTTAAAAAAAGAAAAAAAACACATTATCATTGCACTAGATGCTGAGAAAGCATTTGACAAGATTCAACCAACACCCTTTCATAGTAAAAGTCTTAGAAAGAAAAGGAATTCAAGGCCCATTCCTTTTTTTTTTTTTTTTTTTTTTGGTTTTTCGAGACAGAGTTTCTCTGTGTAACCCTGGCTGTCCTGGAACTCACTCTGTAGACCAGGCTGGCCTCGAACTCAGAAATCCGCCTCCTCTGCCTCCCAAGTGCTGGGATTAAAAGGGTGCGCCACCACTGCTCGGCTTCAAGGCCCATTCCTAAACATAGTAAAAGCAATATATAGCAAACCAGTAGCCAACATCAAACTAAATGGAGAGAAACTAGAAGCAATTCCACTAAAATCAGGGACTAGACAAGACTGCCCACTCTCCCCCTACCTAGTCAATATAGTACTGGAAGTCCTAGCCAGAGCAATTAGACAACAAAAAGAGATCAAAGGGATAAAATTGGAAAGGAAGAAGTCAAAATATCACTATTTGCAGATGATATGATAGTATACTTAAGTGACCCCCAAAACTTCCACCAGAGAACTCCTAAACCTGATAAACAACTTCAGAAAAGTGGCTGGTTATAAAATCAACTCAAACAAAGCAGTAGTAGCCTTCCTCTACTTAAAGGATAAACAGTGTGATAAAGAAATTAGGGAAATGACACCCTTCACATAGTCACAAATAATAAAAAATACCTTGCTATGAATCTAACCTAGCAAGTGACAGATCTGTATGACAAGAACTTCAAGTCCCTGAAGAAAGAAATCAAAGATCTCAGAAGATGGAAAGATTTTCCATGTTCATGCATTGGCAGGATTAATATAGTAAAAATGGCCATCTTGCCAAAAGCCATCTACAGATTCAAAGCAATCACCATCAAAATTCCAACACAATTCTTCACAGAGTTAAAAAGAGCAATACTCAGTTTCATTTGGAATTTAAAAAACAAAACAGGATAGCAAAAACTATTCTCAACAATAAAAGAACCTCTGTGGGAATCACCATCCCTGACCTCAGGCTGTATTACAGAGCAGTAGTGATAAAAACTGCATGGTATTGGTACAGAGACAGGCAGGAAGATCAATGAAATAGAATTGAAGACCCAGAAATGAACCCACACACCTATGGTCACTTGATCTTTGACAAAGGAACTAAAACTGTCCAGTGGAAAAAGGACAGCATTTTCAACAAAGAGTGCTGCTGGTTCAACTGGAGGTCAGCATGTAGAAGAATGAAAATTGATCCATTCTTATTTCCTCGTACAAAGCTCAAGTCCAAGTGGATCAAAGACCTCACATAAAACCAGATACACTGAAACTAATAGAAGAGAAAGTGGAGAAAAGCCTTGAACACATGAGCACAGGGGAAAAGTTCCTGAACAGAACACCAATGGCTTATGCTCTAAGATCAAATTGACAAATGGGACCTCATAAAATTGCCAGGCTTTTGTAAAGCAAAGGACACTGTCAATAGGACAAAATAAAATTTACAGATTGGGAAAAGATCTTTACCAATCCTACATCTGATAGAGGACTAATATCCAAAATATATAAAGAACTCAAGAAATTAGACTCTAGACAATCAAATAACCCAATTAAAAATGGGGTACAGAGATAAAGAATTCTCAATTGAGGAATATCGAATGGCCGAGAAGCACCTAAAGAAATGTTGAACATCTTTAGTCACCAGGGAAATGCTAATCAAAACAACCCTGAGATTCCACCTCACACCAGTCAGAATGGCTAAAATCAAAAACTCAGGTGATAGTAGATGCTGGCGAGGGTGTGGAGAAAGAGGAACATTCCTCCATTGTTGGTGGGACTGTAAGCTGGTACAACCACACTGGAAATCAGTCTGATGGCTCCTCAGAAAATTGGACATAATATTACCTGAGGACCAAGCTACACCACTCCTGGGCATATACTGAAAAGATGCTCCAACATATAACAAGGACACATGCTCCACAATGTTCATAGCAGCCTTATTTATAATAGTCAGAAGCTGGAAAGAACCCAGATGTCCTTCAACTGAGGAATGGATTCAAAAAATGTGGTACATTTACACAATGGAATACTACTCAGCTACTAAAAACAATGATTTCGAGAAATCCTTAGGTAAAGGGATGAAACTAGAAAATATCATCCTGAGTGAGGTAAGCCAATCACAAAAGAAGACACATGGGATGCACTCACTGATAAGTGGATATTAGTCCAAAAGCTCAAAATACCCAAGATACAACTCACAGGCCACATGAAGCTCATGAAGAAGGTAGGCCAAAGTGTGGGTGTTTCAGTCCTTCTTAAAAGGAGTAACAAAATACTCATGGGAACAAATACAGAGACAATGTGTGAAGCAGAGACTGGAGGAGGAACTGTCTGGAGACTGACCCACCTGGTTGCAATCACCAAATGCAAACACTGTTGTGGATGTCAGGAAGTACATGCGGACAGGAGCCTGATATACCTGTCTCCTGAGAGGTCTGCCAGAGCCTGGTGTATATACGTTTACAGCTAACCATCGAACTAACAATGGGGTCCCCAATGGAGGAGTTGGAGAGAAAACTGAAGGAGTTGAAAAGGCTCGCAGCCCCATGGGAAAAGTGACAATACCAACCAACCAAAGCTCCCAAGGTCTAAACAGCTAGCCTGGGAACACACATGGAAGAACCCATGGCTCCAGCTGTATATGTAGTGGAGGATGGCCTTGTTGGGCATAGGTGGGAGAGAAGGGCCTTGGTCCCATGAAGGCTGGATGCTCCAGTGTGGGGGAATACCAGGGCCAGGAGGTGGGAGTGGGTGGATGGGTGAGGGTACACCCTCATAGAAGAGGAGGGGAGATAGAATAAGGAGTTTCTGGGGGGGGCATACAGGGAAAGGGGATAACATCTGAAACGTAGATAAATAAATTATCCAATAATAATAATAGTAAAAACAGATAATAGAACCGGCTATTACAGCATTTGAGACTTTGTCAGCAAATTAATATTATTCATATTACTGGGATTCCTTATAACTGTCAAAACAAGGGACTGTAGAAGGGGTCCATGGAACTTTAAAACAATATCTTCATAAAATAGAAAAGGGGGGGGGGTATCCCAGTACACCACATATTCATTTAAATCATGTTCTCTCTTTTTTCTTTTTTTTCTTTTTTGGTTTTTCTGAGACAGGATTTCTTTTTATAGCCCTGGCTGTCCTGGAACTCACTCTGTAGACCAGGCTGGCCGCAAACTCAGAAATCTGCCTGCCTCTGCCTCCCAAGTGCTAGGATTAAAGGCATGCGCCACCACTGCCTGGCTATGTTCTCTTTGTTTTAAATTTTTTTTAAAATAAAGCCAAGGAACTTTCTGCTGAGTGTCTATGGAGCTCTACAACTAGGCATACTTACGCATAGGTGAAAGGGAAGGATCCATTTACTGGCATAAGGCATGATCCCGATCAGGTATATTAAATATGGGGAAGAGGGCATGTTTGTGTTTTTTCTGCAGGATGCTAAAGGAGCATGGTGGCTGCCAGAGAGATTGGTGAGACATGCTGATGCTGAGACAAATGATGATGCTGACCTGTGAGCTTGTTGAGTGCCCTGACAATGGTGACTGGGAAGCTGTACTGGACATATGTTCCTGACCCACCATTGCTCACCTATACCCCAGATAGCACAACCTGCGTTGCCTCAAATTTTTAGACCTTGTGGAACAGAGAATCAAAAAGAGAAGTTATAATGATTCTGGTATTTTTCTTAAAGGTGACCAGTTATTCAGATTCAATCACAGACTGGTCTAGAAATCAATCCAATATTGGAAATAACAGTCTTTATTTGGAAGTCTGGGTCTGGACATTTTCAGAGACATTTTTGGAAGTTAGCTGCAGTTCTCTAGGATGTTATGTTAGCAAGAGATAAAGTTGGGACAGGATCTGGATTTCAAACAGGTGTTAGCACATGTGTTAAGGCTCTTTTAATTGTCAAGTTAAAATTACTTTTGTTTTTTCTACAGTATTTAATGTAAATTGCATTGATTGTATACTTTCTAATTGTGTTAAGTGTGTTGAAATCTGGGATGTCAGCTAAGGAGGTCTATCAACCAGCTTTTGTTTTATTGCCCTGAATATCACAGAACCTTGGTATTCTAAAAATAGCTTGCAAGTACTGGAAGAAGTGAGTCAGGCTTTAAGCAGAAGCAAGAGGGTAGTGGGCTTGATTATTGCTGGTGTAACAGCTTTAATTAAATTAGTTGCTAGCACTACTGCTTCTGCAATTGCTGTGACACAAGAAGTTAAGACAGCTACTTTTGTTAATCATTTAACAAAAAATGTTACTAATGTATTGATATACAATAGGATTTAGATAGGCATTTGTAAGAACGGATTGACACTCTTTATCCTATTCGAATTATTGGAAGGAGGTTCAGAGTTTAAGAAAAAGGAGCCATCTAAAGGGTCATGCCAAATACCATTGGATTCGTGTTAGTTCTAAAATTTACAGTGGTAGTCATTGTAATTAGGAAAAAGTTTAAAGACACCTGTAGGGTATTTGGCATAATTCTAACACCTCTCTGGATGTTTTAACTTTGCATAGTGAGTTTCTGAATTTAAAGAATGTTGCTCTGTTGAGCGTTGACATGGTAGACACTGCTGACAAAATTACCCATGGCCTGAGGTCAGTATTTCTATTTTGGTCAAGCTTCAAGATCTCATATATAGTCTGATTATATATATAATATATAATTATATATATATAATTTTTGTCCTGGGAATACTTTTTTCCTGTCCATCGTCTGAAAGCTTGTCTTTAACAACATCAACATGTTGGCAGCCAAAATACATGGCTTGAACCTGAAAATGGACCCCCAGACAGAGTTATTAATTTAACAGCCTGGCAAGCCAAGGACAGGTAAGATTCTGCACAGAGCCTTACCAACCTAAGACATAAGTGCATTGCTTTTGATAATGCATATTCCACTACAAGTAAGGAAGGCATTCTTGGCAGACGACCTAAGATAGGCTCAGTCTTGTTTATGAAATAAAAAAGGGGGGAGAGGCAGAGAGCTTTTAGGGCTGGTTGGCAAGAATCTGACATGGGCTGGGCGGTGGTGGCACACGCCTTTAATCCCAGCACTAGGGAGGCAGAGGCAGGCGGATTTCTGAGTTCGAGGCCAGCCTGGTCTACAGAGTGAGTTCCAGGACAGCCAGGGCTACACAGAGAAACCCTGTCTCGAAAAACCAAAAAAAAGAAAAAAAAGAATCTGACATTGGCCAAGGACAAGAGGACAAGGAAGCAGGCTTCAGCCAGGAAACTGACATTAGGCTAGAACAAAGAAGTAATTTCAGGCAGGAATCTAAATATTAGACTAGAACAAAGATGTAATTTTAGGCAGGAATCTAAATATTAGGCTAGAACAAGGAAGTAGGCTTCAGACATGAAAATGACTCTGGGCTAGGACAGAGAAGTAGGCTCAGTTATTTTGGTCATCCTGATAAGCTCTTAGAAACAGTGATCATGGGAGTGTTGATAGAATTTTGTTTATTGCCTTGCTCGTTCTTTGACTATTTGTATTTATTGTCTTGCTTGTTCCTTGGCTATTTACATCTATTTTATTGCTAGTTCCTCAACCTAGAACTGACCTTAATACTTGCATGTAATTAAAATGGTATAAAAGCATAAAGGAGGAGGGGGATGGTATAGGGGGTTTCTAGGGAGGGGAAATGGGGTAAGGGGATGAAATCTGAAATATAAATAAATAAAAAAAATAGAAAGTCATAATTTAAAAACAGACATACTTTTGAAATTTATAAATTAATAAGTTCCTTATTTTACAAAATTACCTTCTGAACTAGATGCTGAAGTAGTGCTTTTCTTTGGTTCTTCATCCTCTACTGGTGTATGTTCATCAGAGCTGAATTACAGAAAATGGTTATAAGAAATATGAACCATAGAACATTAGAATATGTGCTTAAAATTTTCAGTAACAGTACTCATTGCCTAGGAACCTTTAAAGGCAAGCATTTTTTAAAATTATTATAATTATTATTATTAACATCTTTTATTATTATTATTATCATCATAATTATAGTTTTTCTTATGTGTATAGGCATTTTGCTTATGTGTATAACTGTGCCCAGTTCCCACAGAGTCCCGAGAATGCATCAGATCCTCTGGGATTAAAGTTATCCCAGAATAGCCTCTATGTGGGTGCTGTGGTTCAAACCCAGGGTCCCTGAAGAACAGTCAATGCTCTCAATGATTGAACTTTCACTCTAGCCTCCAAGGGCAAGCATTTTTTGTAGGAGTATATTCAACAATCTACCACCTTCATAATAATAAAATGACTTATACTTACATAATGCTTTTGAGTTTACACAGTACCATTAAAAAATAGAAATGTGTAATAATTATATTTTCAGAAGAAATTCACAAGTTAAAAGTTGAGAAATAGCCAGGCAGTGGTGGCACATGCCTTTAATCCCAGCACTTGGGAGGCAGAGACAGGCGGATCTCTGAGTTCGAGGCCAGCCTGGTCTACAGAGTGAGTTCCAGGATAGCCAGGGCTATACAGAAAAACACTGTCTCAAAAAACCAAAAAAAAAAAAAAGAAAGAAGAAAAAGGGGGTGCCTTTCAAAATTTTAGAAATATAAAATTTTTTTTTTTTTTTTTTTTTTTATGAGTACACTGTAGCTGTCTTCAGACATACCAGAAGAGGGCATCAAATCTCATTACAGATGGTTGTGAGCCACCATGTGGTTGCTGGGATTTGAACTCAGGACCTCTGGAAGAGCAGTCAGTGCTCTTAACCACTGAGCCATCTCTCCAGCCCCTATAGGAAACTTTTTTAACTCATTCTGTAGAGCAGACTTAGATTACAGGTATGTGCCATCAATGCCCAGCAGGAAATATTTTTTAAATACTAGAATATTAATTTTAGAAACTCTTGGTGACCTTAATGAAATTATAAGAGGGATATAAACAAATAGGATGAAGAAATGGCCCAGTGGTTAGACACCCATAAAGCAGCTCACAAGCATCTGTAAGTCCAGTTTCAGGGAATCTAATGTTCTCTTCCAAGCTCTATGGGCATAGGCAAGAAGTTTCTAAATAGGATGTCAGTTATTCACTAAGTCCTCAGATCAATGAATGGGACCTTGTACAGCAAAGGAAAGCAGCTGAATGAAGAGACAGTATATAGAATGGAAGAAAATCTTGCAACCTATTATATCTTACAATGGAGGATACTAAGAATATACAAGAAACACAGAAAACTAAACAAGAAGTCAATATAATGAATAAATAGGCTAATGAAATGAACAATAATTCTCAAAAGATAAAATACAAATGGCTGATAAGCACGCAAAAAGTGTTTATCCATCAGGGAAATGCAAATGAAAACTACACTCAGTCCACCTTACCATACAGGCATTAAGAAACCAATCAAGAGGGGGCTGGAGAGATGGCTCAGTGGTTAAGAGCACTGACTGCTCTTCTAGAGGTCCTGAGTTCAAATCCCAGCAACCACATGGTGGCTCACAACCATCTGTAATGAGATTTGATGCCCTCTTCTGGTGTGTCTGAAGACAGCTACAGTGTACTCATATAAATGAAATAAATAAATCTTTAAAAAAAAAAAAAAAGAAACCAATCAAGAACAACTGCTGTTGAGGATGCAGAGAACAAGGGCTCTTATATACTCAGTGGGGATAGAAACTAATTCAGCTTCTGTGGCAATCAGTATGAAGCTTCTCAAAAAACAAACAAAAAAAGATCCTCCACTGAATCTAGCTATAGCAGTCCTGGGAATCTGCCTGAAGGACTGGAAGTCACCACATCACAGGGACACTCAGACAGCAATGTGAACTGCAGCACAATCCACAGTGGCTCCCGATCAAACTAGGTAGCCAACAACAGAGGAATAGATTTTAAAATGTAGTATGTGCACACAGTGGAAACATTTGCAGTCAAAAGAAGAATGGAGTTGCATCACATAGAGGAAAATGAAAGCTACAGGAAATAAACATATTGAGCAAGTTAGGCAAGTCTCAGAAATACGAATTTCATGTTTCACCCCATTTGTAGTACCCACATTGCATATAGTCGCATAAAGTCACGTATGTGTATATAAAATCAAAGAAAAAGAAGAAACTATTTCAGGGAACAGAAGGAACAGACGGGGTGGAGAGTATGGTCAATGAACAATGTTATGTCTGTATGAACTTTTTTTTTAATTTAGGGGCCGGGGAGGTAGTTCAGTTGATCAAACCTTTGTCACATAAGCACGAGGGCCTGAGTTCAGATCCCTAGCACCCACAGAAAAATGATGGACATGGTGGCACTCACCTGCAACTCCAGCACTGGGGAGGCAGGGACAGGAGGACCCCTAGGTCAACCAATTCAATTCATAGATCAGCACCAGATTCATTAAGAAACTCTTTGTCTCAGGCTCAGTCTTGTTAATGAAATAAAAAAGTGGGGAGAGGCAGAGAGCTTTTGGGGCTGCTTGGCAAGAATCTGACATGGACCAAGAACAAGGAAATGGGCTGCTTGGCAGAAATACAATATTGGTCAGGGACAAGGAAGTAGGCTTCAGGCAGGAAGCTGACATTAGTTTAGAACAAAGAAGTAATTTCAGGTAGGAATCTGAATCTTAGGCTAGAACAAAGAAGTAATCTCAGGCAGGAACCTAAATATTAGTCTGGAACAAAGAAATAATTTCAGACAGGAATCTAAACTTTAGGCTAGAACAAGGAAATAGGCTTCAGACATAAAAATGACTTTGGGGTAGGACAGGGAAGTAGGCTCAGATACTTTGGTCACCCTGATAAGCCTTTAGAAACAGTGATCATGGGAGTGTTGATAGAATTTTGTTCATTGTCTTGCTTGTTCCTTAACTATTTGCATCTATTGTATTGCTAGTTCCTCAACCTAGAACTGACCTTAATACATGCACGTAATTAAAATGGTATACAAGCAAAAAGGAGGAGGAGGATGGGATAGAGGGTTTCTAGGGAGGGGAAACAGGGTAAGGGGATGACATCTGAAATGTAAATAAATAAAATATCCAATAAAAAGTTTAAAAACAAAAACAAAAACAAAAAAACAAGACAAACAAAAAGGAAACTCTGTCTCAAAAACTAAAATCCTGGACTGGCAAGATACCTTAGCAGGTATGGGCACTTGATGCCATTCTAGCAACTTGAATTACATTTCCTCAAACCCACATGGTGAAAGAAGAGAACCAACCTTATACAAGTTGTTCTCTGACCTCCTCATGTGGTACTCGATCTTGTGCGTGCGTACGCACAAACACACAATCAAACACACAAACACACACACACACACACAGAGAGAGAGAGAGAGAGAGAGAGAGAGAGAGAGAGAGAGAATAAACGTAAATGAAATAAAATGTAAATAAATGTAAATCAAAAGATAAGGTAGAGAAGAGGTCAGAAATATCTGACTTCAAATTCTGACCCTATATACACATTCACTCAGGCACACTTTTTTTTTGAGTGTCTGCTTTTCCCAGCTGACTAGCCCATTCCCACTCTCAGGAGCCCCTTCTTTCTTAGGGAAATGCCTCCATTTGTATCACTTTTAAAAAACTAAAACTCTTTGTTATACTAACACATACTAGTCAGATAGTGGGTTCAATGAAAAAACCAACAAAAAATAATAAGTATATTAGTTTTAATAATGAATCTTTCTGTGTAGGAAAGTGGTGCTTTGTGGGTTATAATTTAAAGAGAGCAATTAAGCCAGGCATGATGATCTGTGCCAGTAATTCCAGCATTCAGGGGTCGAAGGCAGGAAAATTGCTCTGAGTTTGAGTCCTGCCTTGCCTATTACACAAAGAGTTCCAGATAGTCTGGGTTACAGACTGAGACCATGTCTCAAAAACAAAACAAAACAAAACAAAACAACCTCCACACACACACACATAATGAATGTGCTAAAATCTACTAGCAGTATCTATAACCATTATCCGTGAGTATTCCATGTTTTTTTTTTAAATATAAGGGGTAAAATAGCATAAATTATAAGAAAGCAAAAAAAAAAAATCTGGTAAGTACTTGAATCTCGTGAACTTAAAAATTCTGACAGTGAGATGGCTCAGTAGGTAAAGGCACTTGCTGCTAAGCCTGACGACCTGAGTTCAGTCCCTGGGACCCACATGGTGGAAGGAGAGAACCTACTCCTGCAAGTTGTCCTCTGCCCTCCACCTGTGCACATAAACACATGTACAAATAAATAAAACGGAAGAAAACATAATTAAAAAGTATTTGACTGCTGACCAGGATTTAAAAAATGCTATTAACATTTTAAAATCATATTTTTTTTAACATACTTACTCTGGTTCAGGATTCTTTGGGGAAAGTCCCCAAACTTCAGGAGCTCCCAATTCTCCAATCCTCTCTCTTTCACTTAACCTCCTAAAAGAGATAAATATTTAAATTATAACTCAATGGATGGACTGTTTCCTAAACATATAATAATAAACTCAACAGGAGTCAAGTCTTGCAGTATTATTTTCCTCATATCTTTTGAGACAGGATCTTACCATATTGCCTAGGCTGGCTTTGAGCTCCTGGGCTCATGATCTAGCCTTCCAAATAGCTAGAGCTACAGGAACACCTGGATTTACCTATATGTTTAAAAAAGTTAACTTGGTTTAAGCCACGTGGTGGTAATGCATGTTTTTGATCCCAGCATTTGGGAGGCAGAGAGAGATGGCAGAGAGGTGGGGGGGGGCAGAGAGAGAGAGGCAGAGAAAGAGGCAGAGAGGCAGAGAGAGGCAGAGAGAGAGAGAGAGAGAGAGAGAGAGAGAGAGAGAGAGAGAGAGAGGCAGAGAGAGAGGCAGAGAGAGAGGCAGAGAGAGAGGCAGAGAGAGAGGCAGAGAGAGAGGCAGAGGAGGAGAGGCAGAGGCAGAGGCAGGCAGATCTGTGTGAGTTTGAGAGCAGCCTGGTGTACAGAGAGAGTTCCAGGACAGCCAGGGAATAACAGAGAAAGCCTGTGTGAGGTCAGGAGGGTGGGGAGAGACTTAGTTTAACTATAAACTCATTAGATAGGAGTTGATGTTCTGATAGGAACTGGTACTAACTATAGAGTGCCTCAGCAACAGGGCGGACTGTCAAGGGCATCCCTTCGCTGAATGTGTGGCACAGGTCCTAAATGTCCCCCATTTCACTGTAAAGTTTGACAGACAGTTTTATATTTAAAAATAAATTCGTTTATGTATGTTATAAAGATAAGAAAATCTTGATTTGAAAACTTTCAGTTTTCAGGAACCTAGGAATTAGTGAAGAAGATAAAGATGAAATGAAAAGAAAGGGGATTCTAGAAAGGAAAATCTTACTTGACAAAAACTCTCCTCATGCTATATACGGTTTATTACCAGTTTTCCTTTTAGACCCTTTTGGAGGAGTACATTCTCTACTCTCGGGGGGGGGGCACTTTTTTCATTTTATGTACGTGACTAATTCTGTTTTAATATTTACTATGACTCATAAACTTAAAATATAAACTATGGGCTGGAAAGCTGGCCCAGGGTTTAAAAGCACATACAGAGGACTAGAATTTAGTTCCTAGCATCCAAGTTGGTTAGCTCTCAGCTGCCTGTAATTCCAAGTCCAGGAGATTTGATGCTTCTGGCCTCCCAAGGCATCTACACGGACATGTACATATCCACACAGAGACACATACATACATACATACATACATACATATAATTAAAAATATAATAAAAATAAAACTGAGTATGGTGGTGGATGCCTTCAGTCCCAGTACTTGGGAGGCAAATGCAGGCAGATCTCTTTGTGTTTGAAGACAGCTTCGTCAACATAATGAGTTCCAGGACAGTCAAAGCTATATATAGTGACCTTGTCCAAATCCCCTCGACTGGAAAAATAAAATAAAAATAATTCTTTGAAGAAAAAAAATTAGCCTGAATTCCTTAAAGTTTGATGGCTTGCAACTCACATTTAAAAATTACTACAAAAGACATATAATTGGCTTTTTTAAAAACATCTTTGATCATGAGAAAGGTATTGATAATTACACAGAGAGAGACTTGGAGAGTTTTGTATTTGGTTAAAGCAGATAATTTAGAAAAGGGCTACAACTGTTTGCAACAGCTGGGGAAGAATGCCTGCCCAGCCATAAAGAACACAGAAGTCTCATGTCTGTTACTCCTGTAATATGCTAAAATTTCTCATTTTAAAACACAGAGCATAAGCTGGGCAGTGGTGGCACTCGCCTTTAATCCCAGCACTTGGGAGGCAGAGGCAGGCGGATTTTTGAGTTCGAGGCCAGCCTGGTCTACAGAGTGAGTTCCAAGACAGCCAGGGCTACACAGAGAAACTCTGTCTCAAAAAACAAAACAAACAAACAAAAAAAAACCCACAAAGTATAAAGCCTAGTACCATACCTAAGACATAATTTTAACAGACACAATAAACTTCATATTACCTAAAAGTACAAACGCAAATCTCATCCAATCATTTCACATTCCAGTAATCCTTTACACCTTTAAAACTGGATTTCATGGAGCAGGATCTAGCTAGCCTACAACTCTCAAGAGTAGGGATTAGAGACAAGATCCTGGCTCAGTATTTGCTTTCAACTGACATACTCCATGGGTACCATACCATAGGTCTCTAACAATTCAGGACTGTTTGACTGTTTCTGTTTCCATGTACTTATGGATGTTACTACAACCTTAAAAGTTTTGTTACTAATTTCCCTCTTCTCCTTCAGGGCTGCTGCCCCAACTCAGGGCCTCAGGTTCCAGCTTCTACAAATTTTTGATGAAGAAGTGAAGCTCGGAAAGGTCTAACTTGCCCAAGACTATCCTGTTTCACAGAAAACAAAACCTTCACACTCAGGCAGTGCAATTCTGAAATTGCCCTTTTTATTGTTATACTTTATTTCTTCCCCTGCTGGGGAAAAAAAGACAAAAAAAAAAACATGAAAGCATCTCTCAGCGGTAGAAATTTAACTTGCCCCTTAATGTCTGTAATATTTGAAATTTTAGCATTTTTAAACACATTGTGCAGGGCCTAGTTCAGTGCCTAAGACATAATTTTTAACAAACATAATAAACTTCATACATATTAGATACTATGACTAATGCAGCAATATAAGCCTCTCTCAAGGGTATCACTCTACTTCAGGCCTACCTTGAATTTACTCTGTAGTACAGGCTGACCTCGAATTAATTTTGACAATCCTACCTCGGCTTTCTGAATGCTAGGATTACAGGCGTGAGACATCATACCCAGCTCTTGAATTTAAATATTTCTTAAGACACAGTCTCCTGTAGACCAAGGTGCCCTTAAGTTTGCTACATCAATGAGAAGGACACTGTTCTGACTTCCCTCGAGAGCCTCACAGCTATTGCCACTAAAGGTTTGTGAGTCTTTTAAAACTAAAACTCCCATTAGAAGAGATCCAATCTCATTCCCACATTGGTTGTCGTGGTCTGAGACCACGTTACACGATTTTTCCCATCTAATTATCCTTTTTCCCAGAGCCAATACATATACTTACAATTCCCTGCAAAACTTTTCCACTGAAATATCCTCTTATCTCAAATTTCTTCTGTTTCTTCACCCAACACGAAACAGCTGCATGCCTATCAAGAGGCAGGCACTACTAATTCTGTGATCAATAAAATCACAAACCTCTATTTCAGTTTAGTGAGGAATAAAGACTGGTGCACGGATAATGACATCAAGGAATACAATAGCGCTGTGCCTCTTAGTGATACCCGCCAGCAAGCCAGGAGGGGGAAGTAGGTAGTGGAAAACTAGGGCCCTTTATGAAGGAGTCTAGGGATGAATGAAATGTAAGTTAGAAAGGATAAATAAAAAGGTTATGGAGTGGGCTGAAGAAAGAGATGGAAAAAGTGCGAGACGGACGGGAAGCGAAATAAAACAGAAACAATGGACAAGCTGGACTCAAAGGCAGCCAGAATCATTCAAGAGAAGGTGCTACGATCTCACTCACTTCTGCCGCAGACTCTCCTCCCTTTCCTTGTCCAGCAGGCTAGGCCATGGCTTGTCGCCCCCGTAGGGACGCGAGTAGCCGCCATAATAGGCGGACGAGGATGTAGACGAAAAGGGGGCACTCCGCTGTGCTGAAGGCCGTTCTCGAGAACGCGATCGAGAGCGGGAGCGATAAGATTGGTTTCGAGAGCTTTGGCTAAAGCCACTCAGCGAATGGCTGAGGCCATTCCGGTCACCGAACCGAGAACAAGAGCGCGAGCGAGACCGGCGACACCTTGGGGAGCGGGAAGATTTGATGGATTTGGGGCTCCTCGACGAACTGCGACGTTTTCCCCCAGAGACCTCCCGTTCAGGGCTACGCGAGCCCGACACAGGAGCCATGGTGGTGGGAGCTGAACCCACCAAGGGGCGGAACAGGACAAGGAGGCGCTCTCGCGACCCCCAAAGGGTCTCGGATACCTAGGGTCCTAGAGCATGCAGCGATCAAACCAGGGGAAAAAAAAGCAAACAAACAACAACAACAACAAAAAATCAACTTGGCAACAGTTCCGGGTACAGCGGTAAACCCCTTCCCCTGGAACCAGAGTTCTTGCCGCCAACAGGAAGGAATGTGTGTATCTCTATATAGAGGCCGGACAGGAAACAGAAGCCACGTTCTCATCCAGTTCCTAGTGAGGTTTCTGAAATCTAAACTGCACGGATCCTGAAAGAACATTGCGATGAATGCAACACATATTTCATTGAGTAGCCAAATAAGCAACACCGCCAATTCTCCCTTTATTTCGTGTGGGACTGTATTTGCCTGTATGGTGTGCGTGTATGAATCTGTGTATGTATTATAATCCCACCCCCGCTTTATTTTTAAATCCCAAACAAAAAAGGGTTTATCACAATTAGGGTTAAGCTTTAATCTAAGATCATTGCTGTCCAGTTCACTTAGAAGGCATACATTCTGATAACTTCAGTCTGTTATACTCCGATTAATTTAGCGACCCAGAGGAAAATCTTAGTAATTAAGTTGGAACCACCCATCTCTACCAATGTCCCACAAAACGAAGTTATCAAGCCCCTTAAACTAGTCCATCATACATTACCCCAGCAAAATATAAGGCAGACGATTCATAGTTGTATTATTAAGTATTATTTTTAGGTAAAAGCGCATTCAAATATTAATTTTGGTTTTAATTTTTTTAATTGAAATACAATTGTTTTACCCCCTCCCCTTTCTACCTCCAACCATTTCCATGTGCCTCCTCTTGCTCTTTTAAATTGATTGCCTCTTTTTCTTTACTTGTTGTTACATGTATCTGTAACTATAGCTGTTGTAAAGTTTTCACCAGAGAAGACTGCTTGGACATGGGGTTTAGCCAGTAGAAAGTCTTTATTGGCTGGCCAGCAAACACACTGGGTCTTTGGGGTCCCAGCTTACCCCCAGCCTTTCTCAGAATGAGTTTTTAAGCACGTGTGCGTACACACACACACACACACACACACACACACACACACTTGTCCTGGGTTGACATACTTCAGTTAACAAGAAAAGTTGGCCAAAAGTGAAACTACAGAAGCCAAAAGGCAAGGTTAGTACCTTTATAGACTCTCCCAGAACTATACACTTTGATGGATTATGTCTTTTGTTTTGGCAGGTGATACTGTCTATATGCTGAATTTTATAGCCTGAATGATACTTCCATCATGGAGTCAGTTGTGCTAAGGTCTGGGGACTTACTAAGGTCTGGAGCCCTGTCACAATAACCTGCTCAGAGCATATATTACCTGCATGTTTATGATTTCAGGACTGACCATTTGGTATTGGATAATCAACTGTGGGAAGATTATTTCTTCTGGCTCGAAGCATTACCTTGTTGCCTGTAGTTCTTTGTCTAGGGTTAGAGCTTCTGGGGATTTCCCCCTTTCATGTTACCATAATCTATCTGCTGATGTCATCCTTGTCAGGTCTTGCTTAAGTTGTCATGTTGCTCAGACTTCATAGTTTCCCTGACACTTCTTGGGAATGGAGTCTGAGAGCAGACTTCTTGTTTGTCTAGATCTTACAATCTTTCTGCCCACTCCCTTCCTTAATGTTCCCTGAGCTGTAGGTGCAAGGGTTAGCTAGCATATGGATCAGTTTGGGCTGAGCACCACAGAATTACTTGTTCTCTGTGATGAATGCAGTACATATTTCATTGAGGAGCCATATGAATAACACTGCCAAATTGATTTTCTGTGGTGGTCTCTGTCTCTTGCAAAGATAAGTTTCTTTAATGAAGGGTTATCATTACACTTGTATACGTGGGTGTAAGGATACGTATTTAGAATGCAGCTAAGAATTGTGCTGGTTAGCCGGGCAGTGGTGGCGCACGCCTTTAATCCCAGCACTTGGAAGGCAGAGGCAGGCGGATTTCTGAGTTCAAGGCTGGCCTGGTCTACAGAGTGAGTTCCAGGACAGCCAGAGCTATATAGAGAAATCCTGTCTCGAAAAAACAAAACCAAAAAAAAAAAAAAAAAGAATTGTGCTGGTTAAGTAAAGTGGTGGTTATAGATTCTCTGCAAAGATCAATGACATCACTAGCCCTGGGTAGTTGGCTGGGTTTCTTGTACAAGGTATCATTTCCCTCTTGTTGAGCAGACCCTATTTTATTTGGGGATGAATGAAAATGTAAGAAATAAAAGGGTGAATAAAAAGGTTATGGGGTGGAATTAAGAAAGAGATGAAAAAGTGTGAGGCAAGCAGGAATCAAAATACAAACAGAAGCAATGAATAACAAGCCAGACTCAAAGGCAGGCAGACTCATCTAAGAGAGGATGCAGCCAATTAAAGAGCTGTTGATAACTTCCAGGATATTCATGCCCTTCCTGCACACTTAGAGATATGCTATGATAGTTGATGTTGAAATTCATAGCTGTTGTTGCTGGCATGACTATTGGTTGTTCTGGAAGTTTGTATGGAACCTTCTGGTACCACAATTGCTAATGTTCAAGGGGAAGGCTTTCAAGTCAGATCCAGTGTGTATCATCTAGGTCCTTGTCTGAAGTCTGTAGTGTCTTTAAAATATGGACTTACCATCAACTTCTGATAGGCAACAAGAACAGCAATGTTTGGGGAATCTTTTGGACTCCCCTGACCAATAACTCAGAGTGATTCTTGCCAGGTCCAGCATGGCTGCATTTCCAGGCTGTTGATCACCACATGTGATGATTGACTGCCATTGGCCTGGAACTTATCTGCTATCTGGTCTATGTGTTTTACTTTCAATCTCTGTTTCTGGAGAATATACTTCCCCCATTACTCAGATAATAAATGAAACAAATGTGGCTCTCAGGAATGAGGAATGCAAGTGGTCATGAGACTGTAGCAGATGAGGAACAGGCCTTACGCTTGGTCTTTATGTCCATGAGAAAGGATCTAGACAATATAACCACAGAGGCCATAAAAACCGACATGACCCTTTGTAGAAATTACTCATTGCAAGACTTGGTCTTGAACTTGGAATTATGTGAGGAGATACATGTACCCTCCTGTTGAATGACTGGTGGATTCATTAGCCAGGATGAACTGGGGGAATCAAGGATAGAGAGTTAAAGTGGTCTCAAGAAGAAAAGTCAAGGATAGAGAAAAAGGGAGAAATCTATAGAAAGGCAAGGAAATAATAGATGGGTTTATCTTATAGGAGGAAGGCTCGTATATTATTTAGAAACAAATATTATCAGAGAGTACATGAAGCCGTGTAATCGCTAGGATGATGAAACAAAGATTAGAGAATTAAAAGATGATGTACAAGCATATGAAAAGTTACTATTTTGTTGCCCTACTTACTTGAAGGACTGGAGATGACAATGCCTGGAGAGATATTAGAGAAAGCTAGCTGCTTCACTTGCATAAGTTTTTTTTTTAAAGATTTATTTATTTATTATATATGAATACACTGTAGCTGTCTTCAGACACACCAGAAGAGGGCATCAGATCTCATTACAGATGGTTGTGAGCCACCATGTGGTTGCTGGGATTTGAACTCAGGACCTCTGGAAGAGGAGGTCAGTTCTCTTAACCTCTGAGCCATCTCTCCAGCTCCCACTTGCATAAGTTTTGAAACTTTGTAAGAAATCATTTTAATCTTAGTAGTCAAAAACAAAACAAAAAAAAACAAAAAAAAAAACAAAGCCGGGCGGTGGTGGCACACGCCTTTAATCCCAGCACTTGGGAGGCAGAGGCAGGCGGATTTCTGAGTTCAAGAGTTCGAGGCCAGCCTGGTCTACAGAGTGAGTTCCAGGACAGCCAGGGCTACACAGAGAAACCCTGTCTCGAAAACAAACAAACAAACAAAAAAATCTTAGTAGTCTGTCACCTTTCTGTTCTTACATGAAAATAGTTACTAAAGACTGCTGTCTGCTGTGCCCAGCTACCTGTGCAGAACAGGCTGTGTACAAATGATAAGGAAATGTGTTTTTCCTTTGTGTTTAGCTTCTGTTTTAAGAAAGCAGGGGTTGGAACTAATAAACTGGTAGTTTTAGAATTTATGTAAATGTAAGAACTTCTAAAACATGGTTAACAATGGTCAAAGTGTTGATGATATAGCTTTAGTAAATAAAAGACTGGGTTCAGGCTCTCAGGTCAAAATGAAGACTAGGAGTGAGGAATGAAAAGAAGGAGGAATGATGAGAATCCCTGGGCAAAAAGAAAGCACTTGGGCTGGAGAGATGGTTCAGTGGTTAAGAGCACTGACTGCACTTCCAGAGGTCCTGAGTTCAAATCCCAGCAACCACATGGTGGCTCACAACCATCTGTAATGAGATCTGATGCCCTCTTCTGGTGTGTCTGAAGACAGCTACAGTGTATTCATATATAATAAATAAATAAATCTTTAAAAAAAAAAAAAAAAGAAAGCACTTGAACTGACAGCTT
The DNA here is from genome assembly GCF_004785775.1 of Grammomys surdaster. NCBI lineage: Eukaryota > Metazoa > Chordata > Mammalia > Rodentia > Muridae > Grammomys > Grammomys surdaster. The sequence goes on along the minus strand of NW_021604667.1, from coordinate 2,864,332 downwards.
GCATCTACTACTGACGCCAAGTCGTTGAATCAGTACTGATCCCATTCCCGCCCCGCTTTCTCAGGACCCTCCTTATGCTGAGGCTAGACCTCGGCAGATTCTTATCTGGTGTGATGGATCTTCTTGGTTTTCTTGGTTGTGAACTTCACTACATCTGGAATGAATTAAAATCCAGAAATGGGAGGAAACACCAGTAATGGATTTTTTGCTTAATCTGAAGTAGGATGATCTACTTCTAATCTATCCAGGAAGACACAAACCTTTAATCTGTGTCTTGAGATAGAAAGATACACATTTACTATGGGCCACACTTTCTACTGGAAGCCTACATAAGAACATGGAAGAAGGAAGCTTGTGTTCTTTGATTGCTTGCCCTCATCTTGCCAGTAAGTCCGTTCCTTCACTGGTATTAAACCATACTTCTTCAGGATTCCATTGAATGTATTCTATGAAAACAACAATTAGTCTGAGGTCAATGGCCTAACCAGAATTATGTGGAACTATGCTGTCTTAACATTTCCATTGCTGTGAAGAGACATCATAACCAAAGCAACTCTTATAAAGACAATCATTTAATTGGGGCTGGCTTAGATTTTTCAGAGGTTCAGTCCATTACCATGGCCAGAAGCACAGCAGCATCCAGGAAAATATGCTACTGAAGAAGGAGCTGAGAGTTCTACATCTTTATTAGAAGGTAACCAGGAGAGACTACTTATTTTGTGTAGGATGTAAAACCATGTCAGGAAGTTTGGTAAGGTAGAGCAGGTAGAGACCTGGCAACTCGGTGGGCACACACCTGAGGCTTAGGCGACTCCAGGCTCCCTGCCAGACTCCTGACTTGAAACATGTGCCATGCTTCTCAAAAAAAAAGAAATGTGTTCTACAATCATGTAGGCTCAAAACAGAGTTTTCCATGCTAATGAGGTACCTAGAGGCCTGGAGGGCTTAGCCAATAAGCTTCCTAGCCCAGACAGTCCTGTAAAAGGTATTTAATCTCAGGCCCATCCTGAAAAACTGGGTATGGTTTTACTCCTCCATTTTCCACCATGACAATAAACTGTTTAGAACCATGGACTATCTTTTTTTCATCAAGATTCACCATGGGGAGCCATGAAGAAGGAATTCACCTACAAAGCCTCAACTTAGTTCTCCCATAGATGGCCTCTCTGCACTCCAAGCCACAACTGCCACAAAGCCTGCCTCCATCAGTCCAAGGACAATCAACCTGTGAGACAAGCCGGAGCTCCCCTTTCCCCCCAATCCTGGGCTAGTCAATGTCCCTAGCCCATGGGACCCTTGACTCCATTCTCTGTTCTTCCATGACTCCCAGCAGCACCTGGATGTCCAGGAGTCTGAGAACTCCAAGGCCCCAGGTTGGACACAGGTCTAGGGATTTCCAAACCAGCTCTGGCTTTCCCACATCTCAGACTGTGCTTTCTCAACCCCACAGCGCTGCTTCCATGATTCTGAACAGCCCACCATGGAGTAAGCACAGTCAAACTCCCTGCATTCTGCCTCCCCAAGTGGCTGTGCCCTGTGGAGGGATGGACTTAGATTAAGCATAGGACCTTAAGCCCACTTCCACAGATGAAGCACTTCCTCCAACAAGGCCACACATGCTCCAATAAGACCTTGTCTCCTAGTTGTGTGACTTCCCATGGGCCAAATATATTCAAACTGCCACATATGTGTTGTGTAGCAAACTCCTCTGAAATTAAAACTTTCTATATTGGAGGGAAGCTCATTAAGACACAGGATGTTTTAATGCAATGGTTTTCAACCTGTGGGTTAAAACCCCTTTGGGGATTGAAAGTCCTTTTCACAGGGGTTGATATCCTGAATATAAGATAGTTACATTATATAAATCATAACTAACAAAATTATAATTATGAAGTAGCAATGAAAATAATTTTGTGGTTGGGGATCACCACAACATGAGGAACTGTATTAAAGGGTTGCAGATTTAGAAAGTTTAAGAAATAGTGTTCTAGGGGGGATTGAAACATTACATCCTGCAGAGAAGCTCAGTTAAGCTCAGAAAGTAAGAAACGCAAAGGCTGTAGAAAGTCCCTGAAACTGACCAGATACACTAAGTCCCTCCCTACCTACATATATTGGTGATATAGCTGTCTTTGAATCATTTCTGATACTATAAGTAATCAACCACCCACACTCCTATGAGTAATCCCAATAAAACTCATTGGCTCACCAAGTTGGACTTTGATGATATGCTTACTTTTGTCTGTTGTCAGTTCCTTATCTAAGGCAAATAGGTGTTCATATCTCCCTAGGAAAAGGGTCATATAAACACTATGTACTTAGAATGAGACTTTTGGGGAAATTTTTTCCTCTTTCTTTTCTGTTAAGGCCTGAGTAACTACTGCCTCTCTAGCCAGCCGTTTTATGCTGTTACTAATGTTACAAGGAAACTTTCTCATGTGCTGTTACTACTCTGACTAGGAAATTTTCTTATGCACTATTTGATTGCATATTCCGTTATGTTCTGTCCTTTGGTGTTCTTGGAAATCACAATAAAAGTCAGTTAGAACTGCTTTGCATAGTTAGGCACAATAAGCTTGGACCCAAACCAACCATCCGGCAGCACTTTCTGCACTTGTGTATGAGCTTTTATGGTTTTGCCTTTATAAGCTGCCTCTGGGATGGATCCCAATACAAAAGAGACACATGCACCGATATAAAAACATTTAGAATAAGACTTCCATTTTGAGTAGGGGTCAAGTAAAGTTTTAAGTTCCCAAGACTTCTCTGGGAATTGACATCCTACTTAGCAAAAAGAGACATGTACATGGGTAACTGACATCCTGGTTGGCAAGTTAAGACGTGAATGTTAGATAAGGCAAGTCCCCTGCCACAGTTGACCAGTGGGAACAAGATAAATGTACAACAAAGACATGATCTAAGGAAGTCCCCTATCCTTAAATCCTGATCAGTGGAATAACTTGACACAGATATTTGTGGATTTCAGGCTTAAAGAGGTCTGAAATTCTGGTTCATGGTTGCAATCAGCTCCTGAGTTTGGTTTGCAGCCCTGATTGATCAGTCCTGGGGCAAATGCTCAATAAACTATCCCTGTCTGACTGAGATTGGTGTTCGTATGTTTTGTAGGGTCAAATATTTTCCTGGACTCAAATATTCTCTTGTTTTTCTGTTAGTTTTTGAGATAGGGAAACACTATGTAGCCAGCATTGGCCTGAGATTGATTATATAGATCAGGCTGACCTCAAACTCAAAGATACCCAACTGCTTCTGCCTACCTAGTGCTACGATTAAAGGCAGAAACAACTACACACAACTGGGAATTTACCCTTTTATTGAAAATAACTTATTTTTCCATAAAATATATTCTGATTACAGTTTTCAGCCCCTCCACTCCTCACAGTTCCTCTTCACTTCCCCTCCCATCCAGATCCACTCCTTTTCTAGGTCTCATCAGAAAAGAACGGGCTACTAAGAGATAACAAAACACAACAAAATAAAATATAAGATAAAGCAAAAAAAAATCACCTCAAAGTTGGACAAGGCAAATCAATAGAAGGAAAAGAACCAAGAGAAAACACAAATATTAGAGACCCATTCACTCATATACTCAGGAGTTCCATAAGAGTACTAAACTGAAAGCCATAATATATAGGCAGAGGAGCTAACAGTGAAGACCTGTGCAGGCTCTGTGCAGGCCGCTTCAGTCTCTGTGACTTCATATGAGCTTTGCTCATGTTGGTTTACAGGGCCTTGTTTTCCTGGTGTCCTCCAACCCCTATGGCTCTTACATTCTTTCTGAATCCTCTTCTAGGAGGTTCCCTGAGCTCTGAAGGGAGTGATTTATGGAGACATCTGATTTAGAATGGTGCATTCCAAAGTCAGCCCCTGCCCCCTCTTTGTGCAGTATCTGGCGGTAAGCCTTTGCACCTGTTCCTGTCTGCTGCAAGAGGAAACCTCTCTGATGATGGTTGAGTAAAGCACCAATCTACAAGTATTACAGAATATCGTTAGGAATCATGTTATTACTACTTTTTTTTTTAAAGACCAGTAGTATTTGGTTTTATGCTAGGTATATGGGCTATCTAGTGTCTGGTTCTTGCTTACCCAAGTAGTATCAGATATGATTTCCATCTTGTGAGATGGTCTTTAAGTCAAATCAAACATTGGTTGGTTATGCCACCATTGTCCTAGCATATTTTTTTCAGGCATGATAGTATTGTAGGTCAACAGTAATATGGCGAGGTTGCTGTTTACCTTTCTTTTTTGGTAGCCTGCAGAGTAGTTTCTGGTACCAAAGACACTAGAATGTAGGGGTGGATGTTCTATGTTGACACCAAGTCAATCACTCCATGTTATAAGGGGTGTGTGTGTGTGTGTGTGTGTGTGTGTGTGTGTGTGTGTTGTCTTCAGCAATGGAGCCTTGTTGTCAATTTGAAGAAACTTATTGTCTTGGCAACAGCCTGGCTCATTTGGGGATTTACTTGGGACCCCTTTGGCCAACAACTCATATACGGGTGATATTTAGAAAACAACGCCTGGTCCTGCTTGTTCCAGAGCAGCCACCATGTTCCTGCTGCCCCTCGGCTAGCTAGACATGCAGGCCCTGGCATCCACGAGATGCTAGTGTGGAGATGGCTCCAATCCCCACGCTGCATCCACAAAGCTCAGCTGAACCCCAGACAATATCTGCCATCCTCACAGTACCCGGTAGAAATGAAACTCTTAAAGCTTCATGATTATCTAAAGGATTTATATATTTAGAAATGCTCAATCAACAAGATGCCCACACAATTAGAGTTGTTATCCAATATCTAACCTATTGATAGACGTTGCTACCCGGGGCAGCTTTCAACCCATCCATGGTTCTCCATGGCTGATAGTCTCCTTCTCTCCTCCCTTCTTCTCTTTCTCCCTTCCCCTTCCTCTTTTTCTCCCTTCCCCTTCTTCTCTTCTCCCAGCTCCACCTCCTCTTCTACTGCCTAATCACGGAGCTCCACTGTGAATACAATGTAGCAGAATAAGTATCCTTCAGCAATGGGGCCTTGTTGTCAATTTGAAGAAAGAAACCTATTGTCTTGGCAACAGCCTGGCTTATTTGGGGATTTACTTGGGACCCCTTCGGCCAACAACTCATATAGATACAACCCAGTCCCAACAACCAGAATATTTTTAAATAGCATTTTTTTCTTTTTTCTCTTTTCTCTTTTCTCTTTTCTCTTTTCTCTTTCTTTCTTTCTTTCTTTCTTTCTTTCTTTCTTTTTTCTTTTTTTTTTTTTTGGTTTTTTTTGAGACAGGGTTTCTCTGTGTAGCCCTGGCTGTCCTGGAACTCACTCTGTAGACCAGGCTAGCCTCGAACTCTCGAACTCAGAAATCCGCCTGCCTCTGCCTCTCAAGTGCTGGGATTAAAGGCGTATGCCACCACTCCCCGGCTTAAATAACATTTTCATTGGAAAAAATGAACTTACTTTGGTAGATCACTCCTATAATCACAGCACTTGGAAATCTGAGGAGGGAGGACTAACATGAGTCTGAAGCCAACATGGGCTACAGAGTGAGACCTTGTTAAAAATAAGGGGAAACAACAACAACAGGAAGGAGAAAAGAGAAAGAAAGAAAAAAGAGGCAGCAAGATGCCTCACCACGTGCTTGCTAACAAGCCTGAAAACCAGAGTTCAAGTCCTAGGATTCCTGTGATGGAAAACTCTGGTGAATGTCATCTTTCTCCTCCCTGTACCCATCAGGACCAGGAATACAGAGATGGGCACAGGGAGACAGAGAGAGACTGATAGACACAGAGAGAAATGTTTCATACCCCCCTCAAAAAAAAAAAAAAGATTAAAAAGGAGGTAGAGGTTATGGAATGACTCAGAGTAGAAGGCGCTTGCCAGCATGCATAAAGATCTGAGCTCAATCCAGGAGGACACATCAGGGAAGGAGAGAACATAGTCTGATGAGGCATTATCTATCCTCACAGGCTCATACATACATACATACATACATACATACATACATACGCATGTGGTACATACACCACATACTACATAAAAATTAACTTCACAGTTTTTTGGTTTTGTTTTGAGATAGGATTTCTCTACATAGTCTTGGCTACACTAGAACTCACTATGTAGACCAGCCTGACCAGGCTGGCCTTGAACTCACAGAGATCCCTTTGCCTCTGCTTCCTCCTGCCTTCTCCTGGCTCCTCCTGTCTCTGCCTCTGCCTCTGATTAAAGGTGCGCACTACCATGCCAAGTCTTTAAAAATTAAGTTTGAAAACACATTAGGGATGAAGAAATGGCTCTGGGACTTTGAGTACTTGCTTCCATTGCAGAAGATCTGGATTTTATTTCCAGAACCCACATGGTGGCTCACAACTATTATTACGTCTAGTTTCTGAGGCTCTCATGTCCACCTCTGGCCTCCCCAGGCATGGACGTGGTACACAGATTTACAAACATGCAAATCTTCATACACATAAAATTATATGTTTCTAAAAATATTTTAATTTTGCCCTCTGCCATGCCAGGCAATCTGAATCGTGTCTCTGGAGACCAGGTGATGGAAGGAGAATGTCAACTCTGGTAGTATGCCTTCTAACCTACTAAAACCCCAAATAACTTAAATGGGGTGTGGCAGGAGAGATGGATCCGGTGGTAAAGGCACCTGCTGGTAAGTCTACCAATCTGAGTTCAATTCCCAGGACCTACAGTATGGACGGAGGCTATCTGTAGATAGCAGTTTGTCCCCTAAACTTACTCCTGGGCATCAGGACATACACACACACACACACACACACACACACACACACTAATCGAGCAAACAAATAATCTTCAAAGGCCTTGTACATGTGTGATACACAGATATACATTCAGATAAACACTCATACACTTAAATAAAAATAAATGAAACCTAAAACTTTAAATCTCAGAAAAAAGTTAACCACAAAGGTTTAGGGAAGAGAGGCAGTTGGAAAAATGAGACATAACCAAGTGTGGATATAGGATTCTCAGATGAGTCATCTTTGGGTGTTTTTACAATAGGCACAAACAGGACTATGGTGGTGGTGGTGTTAGCATGGGTTCCAGGGATTGAAGGCAGATTACATCTCTCAAGTTACATCTCCAAACCTTTAGAACAATCTCTCCCCAGTTTTTTTTTTTTTTACATTGTTCAGAGTGTGTTTTAGAACAAGGTTAAAAGGTTTAAAGTTACAAAGGAGTTGCCAAAATTAATGGATGAGAGAGGTGTCAAAACTTGAGATTACATGTCATTTTGGGTTTAGGTAGGCACACATTGTCTCTGTATGCAATTTTCCCTGTCATTAGTCTTGACATTTCCTGGCTCTCTTCTCTCCATTTCTCTGAGAGCTGGAATGACAGAAGCTGGATTTCAGGATGAAGGGGCTCCCTTCTCCCTTCATGTCCCCCCAAGTTCCTGTCTTTTTAGCCTGCTTCAGAACTCTGCTTCTGAATTGTTTTTTCAACATGTTAACTTTTTTGTTTTAAAATACTTCATTGTGATCTTTATAAAATCGGGCATTTATTTATTTATTTACAGTTTTTCAAGACAGGGTTTCTCTATGTAGCCCTGACTGGCTGTCTCGGAACTCACACTGTACATAAGGCTGGCGTCAAACTCTCTACCTGCCTCTCCCTCCCAAGTGCTGAGATTAAAAGTATGTACCACCACTGCCCAGATTGTTTTTAAAACCAGGTAGATTTAAAAATTAATTTACGTATTCTCTTTACATCTCAATATCAGGCCCCTTTCCTCCCAGTACTCCCTCACACAGATCCTTCCCCCATTCTTCCTTCCCTTTCTCACAGGAGAAGGGACCCCCCCACCCCAATCACCCACTCCTACATATCAAGTGGAGCCTCAGGATTAGGAGCCTCCTCTCCCACTGAGGGCAGACATAGCAGCCCAGTTAGGGGAATGGGATCCACAGGCAGGCAACACAGTCAGGAACAGCCCCCACTCCAGTTGTTGGTGGACCTGCAAGAAGAAGATCAAGCTACACATCCGCTACATATGGGCAGGTGTGTTTGTGTGGTGGGGGGTTGTCCAGTCCGTGCTCACTCTTCAGTTGGTGGCTCAGTCTCTGGAAGCCTCAAAGGGTTCAGGCTAGCTAACTCTGTTGGTCCTCCTGTGGAGTCCCTGTCATCTTTGGGTTCCCAATCCCCCCCTCCCCGACCTCTTCCACAAGACTCCCCTAGATTCATCTAATTTTGGCCCTTGGGTCCTTGCATCCATTTCAGTCAGCTGCTGTATGGAGCCTCTCGGAGGACAGCTAGGCTCTGTCTGCAAGCATAATAAAGTAGCATTAATAGTGTCAGGGATTGGTTCTTGCCTGTGGAATGGGTCTCAATTTGGGGCAGTCATTGGTTGGCCATTTCTCAGTCTCTGCTCAATCTTTGTCCCTGCACATCTTGTAGGCAGGACAGTTTGGGGTTGAAGGTTTTATGGATGAGTTGCTGTTCTTATCCCTCCACTGGGAGTCCTGCCTGGCTACAAGAAGTGGCCACTTCAGGATCCATTCCCCCCGCCACACACACACACACACTGCTAGGAGTCCCCCACAGATTCCAAGCCAGATATTTATAAAACAATGTAAATGTTAATAAATGTTGTCTCATGCCAGGTGGTAGTGACACACCTTTAGTTCCAGGACTCTGGAGGCAGATACAGGGTAATCTCTTGGAGTTTGAGGCCAGCCTGTTCTCCAGAGTAAGTTCCAGGACAGTCAAAGCTACACAGAGAAACCTTGTCTCCATGCACAAAAACAGATATCTGCCACCACACTCAGCTAACTCTGTCTACTTGACACAAAGATGCTGGTTTCAGGTCTTTTTTTTTTCCTCCACAAAAAATACAGGGTTACAAGAAAGACAAAAGTTTCAGGATCTGGCCAACTTCAGATAAAGGTCATTCTTTGTAGCAGCAAAATTTTAGTTCTCAGGTTAGTGCAGAATATAGGTGAGGGAAGCTTGCTCTCCAGACCCCATTCTTTCTTTAATTGCAACACACCATGATTCTTTTTAATCACGGGGCTGAGAACCACCTGCCAGCATCAGGACCCTGCCTCACTGAGATGGGTCAGTGCCTTGTCTTCTTTGAGCACCAGCAAACTGCACTGGAGACTCCCCTCCCCTTCAGATGGACACACCAACAAAATGCTTTATTCCTCTCTTCCTTTCTTCATTCCCTCCCTCCTTCCTTCTACAGAAAACATGTTGTTGGATATCTCAATTTGACCTAGAATTCATGACTCTCCTGACTCAGCTTCCCCAAAGCAGGGACTACAGGAACACACCACCACACCTGGTTAATAGTTCGTTTTATTGCTCAAATTTATGGCATGTACCAATTGGTTACTACTACGACATAGTGCTTCATTCTGTGGATGTATCACATCTTGCTTGTTCACTCAACTGTTAATGGACATTTGACCATTTTCAAAGTGAAGAAAGTGAACAAAATCAAGTTGGTTATTTTCCTTTCCCCTTCTTGTATACCAACGCCGGGAGAGAATTCTTTAAGTAGAAAAAGAAAGGTGATAAAAACGAACCTCATACATTTTGGTTATAATTCATTGAAATTAGTATCTTGTGTGTTTCTTGAGTATCTGTAAATCCTAATGCATCTGAAAGTGTACTTCACTTTTTAAAAGGTTTTATTATCTATTTTATTTACCTGTTGATTGTTTGGTTGATACAGGGTTCCACTATCTAGCACTAATTTGCCCGAAACTTGCTATTTAGACCAGATTTTGAATTTGCCATGATCCTCCTGTCTCAGGTTCCTAGCGCTGCAAATACAAGCTCGATCTACCTAACGCGGCTCAAAACCTTGTGGGTATTTTTTATCTGAAAAAGAAAAGCACTAAAGTTTTAAGATTAAGGGATCATATATACCTAAAATATTTATGATATTTTCTACCTGAAAAAAATCACTAAACTTTTAAGATTAAATGATCACATATACTTAAAATCTTTATGAGACATTTGGATGATTTCCATATTTTTAATCCTAAAAGGGCAGCTGCTTTGCATGGTGGGAGTTGTAGTCCGGGAAAGAGTCGTTTCTAGACAAGATGGCGAAGTTGCTAATGACGCGCTAAGGGGCGGGCCCCGAGGGAATCTGGGCCGCTAGGGGATTGGGCAATTTGGGGACTTAGGCAGGCGGGAAGTAAAGGTCAGGTGTTAAAACCTTAACCCTGAGTGAAACCGGGTGCCTTGAACTCTCGCGAGATCTCGGGGAGCCCAATGGAACGCAGGGCTCTGCTTATCACTAGGGCTATTTGTTAGGGGCGGAGCTCCAGAGGACTCTACCCGAGAGTCGTAGGTGCCCGGCGTAACGGCTTAGCAGCTGTGCCACTGCTCCAAAGAGCTTAACCGTGGCCATGAAGGAAGAAAAAGATCATAGGCCTAAGGAGAAGCGAGTGACCCTGTTAACGCCTCAGGGCGCCACAGGCGGCTGCGTTGGAGCTACTGCCGAAGGCGCCAAAGGGGACGATAGGCAAGATCGCAACAGGGACAAGAAAGAAGCTTTGAGCAAGGTGCTTATCGAGTGGTGGCACCAGAGGGCGGGACGTGTACACGGATTGGGGAGCATGGCTGGGAATGGGGTTGCTCTCTTCCTCTCCCGGGTAGCTCTTCTGTATCTAACTGAATGGAAATTGCTTCGCTCTGTCTCACGCACTGGTGGAAATGGGATTAGCAGGTTCTGATAAAGCCCCCGAAGTGCGGGGTGAGGGAAAGGGAGGGTTCCCAGATGAGAAGGGCTTAGGTCAGAGCTGCGACTGCGGGGTGGTTATGGGAGATGGGAGCGGCAGTAAAGATAGGGGAACTTTAATTGGTTTGAATTGCTAAATAGACCTTGCGACACCAGGGGTTAGGGGTGGGAGTAATTGTGGTGTAAGTGTTAATGGAGGCGAGTTGGGGGAGCACGTTACGGGAATTGATGACCTGGAGGAGCAGACAGATGGAGGGCGATGAGTAAATGTTTTACATGTGTTAAGCAAAATGGGGAAGGGAGTTCATTTAGCGCATGGTCGACGTGTGACAGATAACAATTTCGTGACACCCACGAACGACCAGGAGTCGTCTACCTTTTTACCAATCGATCCGTTCAAAATGGGTTTAAACTCTATTTAAGAACAGAACCTGGAATTGTCCTTGCTCCACAGTTGTCATTTCCAGGAGTTTGTATAAACCCGCGTTTTCCATACCTTTGCGTAATTCAGAGCATTGGGCTGCAGAAGGATATTTTCCGTGTTTTTATAAGTGCTTCTGTATTTTAAAGCCAATTATCAGAAGCCACGATTCTGGAATGACAAAAAGTTGGTTGATATGTACTGATTTTCCTTTCCTCATTCATTTCCTAAGGTGGTAATTCGAAGATTACCTCCCACTCTGACCAAGGAGCAGCTTCAGGAGCATCTTCAACCTATGCCTGAACATGATTATTTTGAGTTTTTTTCTAATGATACTAGGTAAAAAAAAAAAAATTAAAATGGGGGGGCAACCTTCCTTTCCTTTTATCCTCCGTTTTGTTTTTTGAGCTAGTGTCTTTAATGTATACATATTTGCAATTTAGCCAGACACCTGCAACCATAGTCACATAATTGCTTTTCCCTCTACAGCCTTTATCCTCATATGTATGCCAGAGCATATATCAACTTTAAAAACCAAGAAGACATTCTTTTATTCAGGGACCGATTTGATGGCTATGTATTCCTTGACAATAAAGGTGAGTCTTTATAAAATTTAGGAGAGCTTGCTGTGGTTATATTTAAGAGAATGTGTGCAGCCACTTGTGATGCATGCCTGTAATCAGAGTGCTGGTGGCAAAGGCAGGAGGATGACTGCAAGTTTGAGACCAGTCTGGGCTACATAGAATGACCCTGGAGAGAGAGAAGAAAAAAGAGGGTTGAGAGAGAAGAATGGGTCGGGGAGAGCAGTACACAATGCTTTCTCCATGCCTATGTAGGTACTTTTCCTAAATTCCTTTAGGATAAAATGTGCTACATTGAAAGAATTTTTGTAACCCTGAGATATTTGTATTACTTATTATTTCTTTACTTTGATCCAGTGAATACAATTGCCACTGACTTCTCCTGAGGTGATACTTTACATTTGTTTTAAATGTTGACTTTCTGCTTCAAAGATGCTAATATGTTGCTAGTCCTCAGAATACTGTTTACCTTTCTCACAAAGTTGCATATACCTGAAGCAAATCAACTTCTATCTCCCAGGCTGGAAATGCAATGCAATGATTGATGAGGTGTGAGACCTTGGGTTCAATCCATAGCATCAGCAAAAACCAGGAACACACAAATTCTTGTGATCCAAGATACACAATTTGTAACAGTAACAGATTTCTGACTGAACTCCTGTCTCACTTTTTATTCGCTGTCTGGTGTTTACAACATTTAGCTACAATGTATCCAATTTGCCATTTGCCATCTTTCATTTGGTTTTCTAGTCATGGACAAGTGATGTAGGGGGTTCCTGTCTGTTTTTATTTCCTCAGTGACTTCAAGTTTGCAAATATCAAATCCTTGTTATGGAATATGCCCATACAAGTTGAAGGCTTGACAACTGTGTTTGTCCAACTTGTGTACACTTAAGATCAAATAATTGTCACCCATGCCTAATTAACAAATTTCCCAAACTGGCTATTTTTCCTGAGCACCATTTTTATTCTAGTAGATAACAATGATTTCTCATTTAGCCTCAGGGATCCAAGTTGTGTAATATTTTCATTCCTTTATCCCTTACATCTAAGTGACAAGTCTATGGACTTATTATTTTCTTAATCAATTTTTTTACGTGTATGTGTTTATTTTGTGTGTCTTTAGGCTGTGGAACACATGGTCTCCCTTCTACCATGAGGGTCTTGGGAATTGAACTCAGATCATCAACTTTGGTGGCAAGTGCCTTACACACTGAACCCTCGCACCAGCCTGCTATGGAATTTTTTTTTTTTACAGTTTCATTTATTGTGCTTGTTTTTTTAAAGTATTTTATGTATATGGATGTTGCCTGTAAAGTATGTCTGTGCACCACATTCATGCCTGGGGCCTTCAGAGGCCAGACAAGGCCATCAAATCACTTGTATTGGAGAGTTACGGTTTTGAGCTGCCATGTGAGTGCTGGCAATTGAACCCAAATTGGAGAGCAAGTACTCTTAATCACTGAGCAATCACTCCAGTACCTAAAATGTAGTTTTTTCTAAGACTTGTAGTTGTTTTTTAAGACTTATATATACTTTACATTGTGTCCTCATCAGCCAATATGCAGACAGCCAGTGTTTTTTTGCAGGGGTTTCTGTTTTTCTATTTCTGTATACTTCAGCTTAATTGCCATAAAATCTGAGTCTGTGTGTGTGTGTGTGCGCGCGCGAGCGCGCGCGCGCCCAGTATAATGAGAATTAGACATGGGGACTCTCACATACTAGGCCATGTCTCTACCAGTGAGCTATATCCCAAACTTGAAATTAACCCTTTTGAAAAGATTTAAAGTGATAGTTATGAAACAAAAATTCCAAGCTCACCCTGGTAGTCATAGCCCTCCATTGCCTTGCCTCGGTTCTGGTTTTCTTTTTGTTTCCCCAGTCTATCTCCCACAATTTCACAGTCTTTCATCTGGGTTTATCTATTCTACTCCTCAAATTTATAGTAGTTACTCATCTGGTTCTGTATTCACCAGGATTTTCATAACCATGTTTCCTTTGGGATTGTGCTTTGTAGCCTAGGCCAGCTTTGAATTCCCATTCTCTTGCCTCACCTCCTGAGTACAAGGATTACAAGTGTATGCCGCCCAACCCAAATCCAGTTCTTACTTTATTCTAGTTAATGTCAATCTGCCACTGAAGACAAGATAGTCTTCATACCTTGTATAACATTGTTTGGTGGGAGTGATAGAGGATATCTTTTTTTAGCAGTCAGTTTTTCATTGAAATATAATTTGTACATCATAGAATTCATCATCTGTAAGTGCAAATGTATAACCATCACTACTAATTCTGGAGTGTTTTATCATACCCAGAGGAACCCTTCTCAGTTAGCAGTCCTCTCCTCCTCCCTCTTCAGCCCTGGCAGCCATGCTGATCTACTTTGTGTCTATGGATGTCTCTACCTTGGGCATTTGGTATCAACAGAATCATATAATATGTGTGATATGTAGTCCTTTTGGAGTTTTGTTTTCCTTTGTTTTGATTTTTGAAACAGTTTCTCTGTGTAGACCAGACTGGCCTTGAACTTGTATCAATCTTCCTATCTCTGTTTTCTGAGTGTGGTGCAATGTAATAACTTGATTACACATATACTGTGAAATGTTTGCTATAATGAACTTATTTACATCTGTCAAACTCACATTGGTACCTCATTTACAATAATGGCTTTATGGAGACATAATTTACACATCATAAAACCCACCTTTTAAAAAAAAAGATAGGGTTTCTTTCTGTTATCCTGGTGGTCTTGGAATTCTTTCTGGACCAGGCTGGCCTTGAACTCAGAGATCTGCCTGCTTCTGCCTCCTGAGTGCTCGAACCAAAGCAATTCACCACCACTACTCAGCAAAATCTACTCCTTTAAAGCATACAGTTCATTGGCTTTTCATATATTCGCAGAGTTGTGTAACCATCACCATAATCTAATTTTAGACTGCATTATCATCCCCATGAGAAACCCCATACTCGCTAGTTGTCATCCCTACAACTAACTCTAAACCATTCGTATCATTGGGCTCCCCAGACAGGGTCTCACTCTATCCAATGCTGGCCTCAAACTAATGGTAGTCTTCTTCCTTAGTACATGTGCCTCTACATGGAGCTTCTGTCTCTAGACTTACTTCTTCTAGCTGGGAATTGCATACTTGTAATCCCAGGGCTGGGAGGGACAGGAGGATCAGGAGTTTAAGACAGTTTAGCTACATAGCAAGTTTGAGGCTGGCTGTGGCTACATGAAGTGTCCTACTTATTTAAGAGATGTCTAATGTTTTTAGATCATTTAGGATTTTTGAGACAGGAGCTTGCTAGGCAGCCCAGGCTAGCCTTGAACTCATGGCGCTCTTGCTTTCTCCTTACAAGTGCTAGTATTATCAACAAAAAACTATTCTAAGTTCTAATATATAAATTAATGAAAACTAAATTGTAGAATGTTTTTTCACATATCAAAACACCACATTTTAGAAGTTGAATTGCAGAGAAAATTGACTTTTCTGCTATATCTTTTATTTATCTATTGCTGTTGTTGATTGGGATAGGATCTTTATATCCTGGCCTGAAATTCTTGGGCTTAAGCAATATTCCTGCCTCAGGTAGTTGAGACTGTAGGTATATACTACCCCCAAGTCTGCTGTCTTATGTTTATTTATGTTCTCAGTTTTAATTTTATAGTTATGTTAATCTAGTAAGGGTGTTGGCCTTTGGGAGACTATTCAAATGACTGTCATTGAAGTAGGTCTAAAAACCAGTATGTTGATTTGCTTAGACATCTCTTTTGACATCTTCATTGTTAAAGCAAGAATGGCATTTTTTTTTCCTAAACAGGTCAGGAATATCATGCTATAGTAGAATTTGCACCCTTTCAAAAAGCTGCAAAAAAGAAGATTAAGAAAAGAGATACAAAAGTTGGGACTATCGAGGATGGTACAGTATAGCTCCCGTTATATGCTACTGTTGTTGCCTTTTAGCTATTAACTGTAGTCTTTAGTTCTTTTGCATGATGTTCTTGTGAGTTAGACTCTAGTGTGTTAAATTAGAAAACGTACAAATAAAGTTAATGAGAAATCTTATGCCTATGGGAGCTGTGCTGGATTGTTAGAGTGGGGGTAGGGTTTCCAGTGTTTCTGTTCTCTTTTGGCTAGTGGCATTTCATTCCTCCACCACTGAGCACTCTAGTCATAACCACTGAGCAGTAAATCACTCTGAGTCTGCTGAGTAGAAAATGGTAAGAAAGGGCTGGGGAGGTGGCTCAGTGGTTAAGATCACTGACTGCTCTTGCAAAGGTCCTGAGTTCAATTCCCAGCATCCACATGGTGGCTTACAACCATCTATAAAGAAATCTGATGCCCTCTACTGGCACGTAGGTGTACATGCAGACAACACTTCTACATTTTTAAAAAAAAAATACATAAATAAAATGTTTTGAAAAGAAAATGATAAAAAAAATGAGTTTTTAAAGACTAATAAATGCTCCTTGTAGCCTCCTACTGTTGCTGTGATTGGACTTTCAGTTTTCTAAAACAAGATTTGACATATGGTAGAAAACTTTGTACAATATTTTTGATATTTGTTTTTATTTTATGTATATAAGTAATTTGCCTGCATGAATGTCTGCATACCACGTGTGTGCCTGGTGAAAGGAGAGACCAGAAGAGGACATTGGGTCCCCTGGAACTGGAATTATAGGCAATTAGGAGCTACTATGTAGGTGCTAAGTATTAAACCCAGGTCCAAAAGCAGTCAGTACTCTTAACTCATGAGCCATCTCTCTAGCCCCCTAAAACTTTAAAATAATTTGATGTTTATAGTGGGGGTGGGAGGGAATGCATAAGTGTAGTGCTCAGAGGACAGCATGTAGGACTTGGTCTTCCCTTCTACTGTTTGGGTCCTGGGGACCGAACTCAGGTCATCAGGTTTGGCAGTAAATGTCTGTACCATCTAAGCTATCTTGAAACACCCTCCCTCAACAAAAAAGCTTATCCCCAAAAGTAGCTTCATGTAAAACAACTAAAATTGCCAGTCTGATCTCTTAGGCTTTAAATGTGTAGTTAACGATACATGTAATTCTTAGGCTGAACAGAAATATAGGAATGGAAAACTGAAATAATTTCCATCTATGGCAAAACTAATTCCAGATTTTGTGATTTTGGTAATATTATATTGGATAACTGTATGACTCCTATATTAGATAAGGATTTAGCTTCAGTATTTTTTAATTTTATTTCTTATGTGTGTGGATGTTTGCCTGCATCTATGCACCATATGCATAGGTGGTGCCCTTAGAGACTAGAAGGGGCTGCTTTATCCCTTAGAATTGGAGAGACAGAATATCGTGAGGCACCATTGAGTTCTGGGACTTGAACCTGGGTCCTCTAAGAGTACAGCTACTGTTCTTAACTGCTCAGCATCTGTCCAGCCACCAGCCAATATTTTTGATGTCAGATTGAACTTTTAGAATCACCTTGTTGAATTTTTGTCATTTGTTACTATAACAGGTACTTTATAAAACAGTGAGGACTCAATAGCACAGATATTTTTTGATGATATTAAGATTTTCAATGTGGAAGACCAAACAAAATAATAACTCAGGTGTATTTATTTCCCTTTCTTAGGACAGAGGTATCTAGGAATGAACTCCAGGAATCACCATACTCTCCAAAGCCATGTCTAGGACTTGCCCTCCAATTTCTCTTTTTGGAACACCTCGATTTCCTATGTTGACTTTTCCTAGAGTGGGTTATGCCCATGTTTATATTGCTTACATGCTGTTAATCAATACTCTATAATTCCCATTTCTCCTCTAAGTGTGGCTCTTGATTCGTAGAAGCCTTAGTTTTTATCTCCTGAGACTCTGGGGGCTCAAAACTAACACCTCACCCATGCCAAGTAAGTGTTCTCCACCTGAGCTGCAAGCCCAGGCCTGGCGCAGTATTCCACCTCTTGTCAATATGTTCTATTTTTTAATCTTCCATATAGTTGAAGAAATGCCATACTTCTAAGATATATAGCTATCCAAGCTAACATTTCCTTTTTGTTGTTTAACATCTCTATTTTCTGGTTCCTTAAATGATTATTTAGATCCAGAATACAGAAAATTTTTGGAGAGTTATGCCACAGACAATGAGAAAATGACATCTACTCCAGAGACATTGCTGGAGGAAATTGAAGCCAAAAATCGAGAATTAATAGGTAAGTAGGAAACGGATTTTGGCCAATGGCTTTTTTAGTCTGACTACCTAAGTCTTGTCTCCTCCTGTATGATTTGGCAGCTGTGTGATCTTGAAGTCACTCCCTTCCCTGAGACTGCTTTTACTTGATTGAATGCATATAGTAAACACCTGCCTCACAGGATGGGAACACTACCCATGAGACAAGATTCTAGTGGCTTCCTTAGTGTTATCCAGCTGTGGTAATAAGTATGCCAAGTTTAAAACTTGTTACAGAATTCCTAGGCAATGGTAAGTCTTTGAAGAACAGTTGCTGTCTCCTAGCAGTAGGTTCTTATTCCTAAAGCTTGGCCTGGTAATCTAACAGCTGAAGTCCATTACTATAAAATTGAAAATCTGAGACATTTCAGCTCAGATGTTTGTTCTAAGCAACCAATTCTAACTACTGACATAGAACTTGATCCAAGATTGCCACCCTAGGAATTTATCCCATAAATTTGTTCCATAATCCTAACTACTCAAGAGGATGGAAAGTTAAGGCCTGCCTGGGCTACAATTTGCCTGTGGCCAGTTGGACAAATTATTGAGTAAAAAAAACAAACCAAAAGATTGTAATGGTGGCATGCTCTTATAATTCCAGCACTTGGGGGATAGAGGCAGAAAGATCGGAGGTTAAGACCATCTTTGGTTACATAGATTAGACCAGCTTGAGCCATATTAGACCCTATTTCTAAATAAATAAACAAAAAGAAAGAAAGTATGTATGTTTAAAAAGATGCCATCAAGGTTAATATCATTGTTCAGCATGCTGAAAAATGAACTTAAATAAATTTCTTTTTTTAAACTCATTTTTGTTTGTTTATTGTTTTGAGATAGGGTTTATCTGTGTATCCTTGGCTGTCCTGGAACTCGGTATGTAGACCAGGCTGGCCTCAAACTCATAGAGAGATCTGCCTGCCTCAGTCTCCCTAGTGTGCCACCATGTTGACCCAATTTTACTGTTTTAAATGATGTTTATGTGTGCAGGATGAGGGTATATGCTCATGAGTGCTGATGCCTGACGAGGCCAGAGGCTTCAGATTGTTTAGGGCCTGAGTTACTGTGAACTCTGAGGCTGTGAGCTACCTGATGTAGACACTGAGAATTGAACTCAGCTCCTCTGCAATAGCAGTACATGCTCTTAACCACTGAGCTCTTAACCTCCTTAGATAAATTTCTAAAACTTGATTTCTGTTAATGAATATGCATACTAAGCTTATTTCTGGTCGCTTCCTTAGAATAACTTCCAAGAGTTAGGACATCAGAATGATCAGATGTTTGTTGCACAACTCCGTCATTCTCTTGGGTTCTGTCCAGTTGAACAAACATATGCTCCTGTATGATAATAATGTACTTATGTCTTGCCAATTAGAAATGACTCATAAACTTTAAGTATTTCAATGAGAACTAATTCACTATTTTTCTCTCTGTTTTCCTTTTCCCTCTCTCTCTTCTTCTCTTTTCTCTTTCTTTTTCTCCCTCTTTTTTTTGAGGGTCTCATGTATCCCAGGCTGGATACAAACTATATAGCCATATAAGCCAAGGATGGCCTCAACTCTTCATCTTCTTGTCTCCACAGGCGTGTGCCAACACACCCAGTTTTATCCACATTTAAAAAAATTGTTTTAAGCCTGCATTTTGAAGTAGAATACTATAAAACTTGTCTGAGTTAATAGTTGTAGGTTTTGTAATGGATGTACTTTCCCCATCCTAAGTGGGTAAGGGGAGTAGGGGGTGATGAAAAACAGACTCCTTTCCAGGGTTGACTAATAATCTGCTTATGCTTTATAGCAAAAAGGACAACCCCACTTTTGAGCTTCCTGAAGAACAAACAGGTAAGTGTTCATTTTGGTAGTTGTCTTGGCTCTTTATTAGTTCACAGTGAATAAACATTCAAGAGCCTTGGAATCCTACAGGAAAAATAGCTACCTTCCCAAGTTAGACCTTAAAGCTTCTTTGGGCATCTTATTCATGGTGGTTGTGGGCCTACGGTTTACCCTGCAGACCTGGAGAGAACTTTGCCATCCCAGAGACATTTGTAGTACCCTGATAGCCTCAGGAGATGTACAAAGGAAATGGTAGGAACAGATTCTGGTAATGATTCTCGAGGGAATGTGTAGTTAAGGACATTATAGAAAGAAGAAGGAGA
Organism: Grammomys surdaster; assembly: GCF_004785775.1. NCBI lineage: Eukaryota > Metazoa > Chordata > Mammalia > Rodentia > Muridae > Grammomys > Grammomys surdaster. The sequence goes on along the minus strand of NW_021604667.1, from coordinate 2,844,244 downwards.
GAAATCAGATAGGTTAGCAGGTACCCAAAATCCCTTTGGGATTAGCTAGGATTTTGGTATGTTTATAATTGGGAAAGGTTGTGTTATTTCTAGAGAATGAGAGAAGAAAAGAGAGAAGAAAGAAGGAGACGGGAAATAGAGAGGAAAAGGCAAAGAGAAGAAGAGAGAAGAAAATGGAAAGAAGAGGAGAAACGAAAAAGAAAGGATATAGAAAAGCTAAAGAAGATAGAGAGAATTCCAGAAAGGGACAAAATAAGGGATGAACCAAAGATTAAGGTATGAAAGTAACAGAAGTGGACTGCATGTCTCTGAAAACTGCATGGATCTTTTTATGCATGAGCCTTGAGCCTTGTGTTGTGGCAAGTTTTGTGGTGGTTTTTTTGTTTTGTTTTGCACTTTGTGGGGGAAGGGGGGCGGGGGTTGGAAATAGATTTCCTGTCATGCTAATAGCATTAAGTTTTAAGCTTAAGATGACTTAGAAGGATCCAGTACTTTACCCAATCCTATCATCCTTCATTGCAGACCTGTTTTGCTTAAATCACTAGTAATGTTTGGTATGTGGGTCACTAGTCTCTCAGTTCTTGGTAAATGAGGACTTAGGTGTGGCTTGCATGAATTGAGGGGGGGTTTATTCAGCTTTTCTTTCATAAATGATACATGAAGTTGCCTCATCTGTTTGTTTTCCACTGTCTTCAGGTACACAGGTTTCTGTTACAAGCTGTGAATCAGAAAAATGTAAGGATCAAGTACATGATACAGAGCACCTAGTATCATGTCATACACTCAGGTCTTAGCTAATAACTTTTGGTGGTGGTGGTAGTGTTACATGGTAAAGCCCCTACAGATTGACTTGGGCTTTTGTAAAAGCTGAGCTTTTTGACATCTCTCTTTAAAGGGAAACCCAAAACCAGGCATGGTGACTCATCACAGCATGAGGGTTCAGCTTGAAGCCAGCCAGGCCTGCAGTTCCAGAACCTATCTCAATAAAATAGGATAGAATAAAATAGAGGGAGCCCTGATACTGTGCTGGTACCCAGAAACCCCAGCAATTTAGGTACAGAGGAAAGTCAGGATATATAGTGCCTTCTCATCTTTTTTTATGCCTCTCCTAATTGACTGCCATGGGAGAAGAGTATGGACAGATGCCCTGCCTTAAGTGCTTTCCCCTCTCATGTGATTCCTGAGTGACCTTTTTGCATCTAGAAATCTATAAGCAGCAGATGCTTATTGCTCATTGCATATAGGAAGAGGAAATCTTGTAGAAAAAGCTCAGCCTTGCTGCATCCTTCCCAAGGCCATGGCTCAGGCAGTGAACATCCCAGAGAAGTACTTGCAGCTAGACCTTTAGAAAGTCTGAGAGCATCTCACAGATATAATGGCATGGTCGCCTTCTTCTGCTTTCTGGAAACACAACAGTTTTAGGGGCTGGGGTTTCTTGAGTCTCTCTTGGGCTCATCATTGCCGATACAGGGGAACCTTCCACCTCAGTTCCTTTCCAGCTGAGTCTCTGTCCGCCATGCCACAAGTGATTTGACTTGCTAGTCCTCATGATGAGCAAGACAGGAGATAGAGCCAGCCATGCTAGAAAGCTTCTCTACTGTTCTTATTAGAGTAATGAACATCTTGGCATCTAATACAGGTAGATGTTCATTAGAGAAATAAGAACACTTCAAATGAAACCTGCAGATCTGCCCTCATTTTGCTTTGGACCTTCATTGTGTCAATTTTGGATTCCCATTTGTAGTTGCTATGTGTGCTGAAGTAGCTCATGCCTAAGTGTGGTTCCTTTGCCTTTTGCTTTGTGACTTGCATGATGCCTTCTCCCTGAGATGAACCTCTTATGATGCATTTACTATGATATTTTGTTTTGCCTAAGAAACTCTACCTATCCAACAACTAGCAGAGGTATCCATGATACCTCTTTATAGCAATGATGTCAGAAAGAGCGTCATATGTGGCACTGAATAGAGATGAAAGTTCAACATTCTATTGTATGAGGCTTTCGGATTATAAAAATCTAGTGTCAAGTAATTCTTGCTATTTATCTCTAATGTGATTATACCATCATAAATATGTTATTCTCAGGCTTAAGGCAGAATCATTCCTGCAATGGATCTCTCCTTTGGCAATTAAGGTATTTGGCATTCCAAGAATATACACATAAAAAAAAACAAAATAACAAAAAATACACCGAGTCACTTAATGACCTGTAGCCAGGTATGGTGGTACTTTTAACCAGCACTGGGGGCACAGATGTAGGCATATTGTAATTTCCTGGCTAGCCTGGGCTACATATTAAGAACCTGTCTCAAAGCCCCTTCAAAAGAGGTTGACTTAAAACCAAAGGAGTCTTGATACCATTGCCACAGGATGATGAAACTACTTCCTGTGTGAGGAATGACACTTTCACATTGGTATCTTCCTTTTAAAAATCACTACTGTGCTCACTGGAAGTTTGAGACTAATGGCAGAGGTAAGGGGTCTTCTGTAGTCTAAATGTAAAATATTTAGTATATTGTGGGGGTTTTGACAGAATCAGAAGGCAGTGCCCCATGTACCAGAATGAAAAATAAACATTTTCTCTTCAAAAGCTGCTCAGAAAACCAGAAAAAGGAGATGAAAAAGAACTTGATAAAAGAGACAAAACCAAGAGACTGGACAAAGAAAATCTCAATGAAGAAAGAGCCTGTGGGCACAGTTACAGTCTGTCCAGACGTTCTGATGTCGAACTGAAGGATGAAAAGCCAAAGAGGTCAGTCAGCAGTGAGACCTGGCTCTTAGCCATCTTTCATCAGTAGCCACTAATGTAGACACCGTGTCCTGAACTTGAATGGAATGAAATTATTTGCTGATTGTCATGGCGTTCAATCTGTAATAACACTCAGGAGGCTGAGGTAGGAGGATGGCTAGCTTCATGACCAGCCTAGACTACGTAGTAAGACCTTGTCAAAAAAAAAAAAAAAGAACTGCTGTATATGTAGTGGAAGGAGGAAGAGCAAAGGTTTCAAATATTCTAGTGTCTCCAGCTAGGTGAATGACCTTTGTTTTTTCCTTTTTAAAGATTTATCTCTATTATTTTCAGGTGTGTGTTTGTCTGTGTCTGTCTGGTGTGTGCCTATGTGTACATGAGTGCATGTGCTCATGGAGACCAACGGTGTCAGATCCTCCTGTAGCTGGAGTTATAAGTGGCAGTGAGCCATCTGATGTGGGTGCTGGAAACCAAATTTGAGTTTTCTACAAAAGCAATGGGCTCTTAACTTATGAGCCAGCTCTCCAGCCCTGACTTATTATTTTTATTTTTCTTATTTTCTAAAACAACTCCTACTTTTTCCTCAGCTGTAAAAGTGCACCCTCAATAAAATGGCCAACTCAGAATCACAGTATTTCTGCATTTGCAGTCATAGGATGCTTGAAGGTTTAGTCTCACTTTCTTTTGTTATGTTCTGTTCTATTTTGTCTTGTTTTGTTTTTCAGACACTCTCGAGCATGTAGTGCTGGGACTTGAGCCCTGGTTACTTCATGCACTGTTAGGCAAAGCACTCTATCAACTGAACTGTGTCTCCAGCCCTCTCGGTTGTTTTTTTTTTCCTACAGGCCTGATGATGAGTATGTCAGAGATTACAGAGAGAGGGACCGAGATTATGAAAGAGATCAGGAGCGCATGATCCGAGAAAGAGAGAGGCTGAAGCGGCAAGAAGAAGAGCGCTGGAGGCAGCAGCAGAAGGAGCGCTATGAGAAAGAGAAGGCTTTTAAGCGAAAGGAAGAAGAAATGAAGAGAGAGAAAGAGACACTTCGAGATAAAGGAAAGAAGAGTGAGAATACAGAATCAATATGCTCGTTAGAAAAAATTGAAAAAAAAGAGGAAGTGGTTAAGAGAGACCGCATAAGGAACAAGGTGCTGCTGTTTTTTTTTATTAAACTTGGTTGTTTTTATGAGGATTTTTGCCCCCGTTCTTACAAGTATAAATTTAAAGGAATGTATCCTCTCCCCTACACTAGGTATTGAATCATTACAAGCTTTCTTCCAGTGAACTTCATCCCCAGTCCCTTTTGTGAAATTTTCATTTTTTTCTAATTAATTAATTTATTTTTTTGTATGTGTGCACATGAGTGTGCACAAGTGCATACATGTCCAACTGCATGAATGATGGTCAGAGGACAATTTGTGGGAGCCATACTCGCCTTCCACCAGGTGGGTTCTAGGGATTGAACCCAGGTTGTCAAGCTTGGCAGCAAGTCCCCTTACCCAGTGAACCATCTATCTCATCAGCCCAATGGTAATTTCTTTCTTTGTTTCTTTTCATTTTTGTTTTTCTTTTTTGGTTCTCTCTTTTTGTTTTTTGGGTTTTTTTGTTTTGTTTTGTTTTGTTTTTTTCAAGACAGGGTTTCTCTTTGTACCCCTGGTTGTCCTGGAACTCATTTTGTAGACCAGGCTGGCCTCGAACTCACAGAGGTCTACCTACCTCTGCCTCCTCAGTGCTGAGATTAAAGGCATGCCCCACCATGCCCAGCTTCAAAGGTAATTTCTTAATATCCTCATTATTCATAGAGCTTCCCAGTTGCATCATTAATGTCTTTCAAAATAAGGGCTATGAACAATGTTCATAGTATGTGGTTGAATTCTATTTTAATCTAAGCAATCTCCTTTTTTCCCTGACATATAATCTCTGTCACAAAAGTTAACTCTGTAAGAAAATAGACATGGGTGGTATATAAACATGAGCTTGGGTTGAGAGTATCTCTCAGTAGTTAAAAGTGCTTGCCTAGCTTGCACGAGGCCCTAGGTTCAAATTTTTTTTAAAAAACTAAGCTGGGCATGGCAGTACACAGCTTTTATCCTAGCACTTGGAAGGCAGATATAGGAGGATCTGTGAGTTCGAGGACAACCTGGTCTATTAGGTTGAATCCAAGGACAGCCAGGGCTATGTAGACAGACCCTGTATCAATAAAAACAACAACACTTGGGGCTGGAGAGATGGCTTACCAGTTAAGGGGTGAATATTATTTTTTCACAGTACTGGAGTTCAATTTCTAGTACCCATGTCCGGCAGCTCACAGACATATATAACTCCAGCCACTGTGAGCAACGGCATGCATTTATATATACACATGCACATTTACATCCCAATACACAGTTAAAAATAATAAGGATAAATAAATCTTTTTTTCTAAAGGCTAGGTATGGTGCACACCTGTAATCCCGAATACAAGGAGGTAGAAGCAGGTGGGTTTCTGTAAGGCAGGCAGATCTTTTATTTTTTGCTTTGCTAGAGATCAAACCCAAGACCTAGTTAGGCAAGAATTCTACCACTGAGCTAAGTCCTCACCCAAACTTAAACATATTTTTTTTTGTAGTTTTGGATTTTTACAGTGGATTTATTGCATGAGACATGGTGGCTCATGTCTGAAGGAGGATTTCAAGTTGAAGGTCAGCCTGGGCTACCTTAAGCCCTGTTCTCCTTCTCCCACCAAAAAGGGCAATTTACTAGTAGAGAATCACAGACATATAGTTATTGTGGTTTCTCCAGTGATTCCCTCCCCCCAGGGCCAGTAGTTAAACCCCTGGCTTTGAATGCATTAGACACTCTGTTACTGAGCTACAGCTTGGCCTGTGGTTCTTGAAGTTTCAAAGTTTAAAACATTAGAGGTAATTGATTTTTATTTAGCTAATACCTAAATAATTAGGCAATCTTGAGATAGTTTCAAAATTAGGCAAATACATTATATACATGTACAAAATTCTCAAAGAATTAATAAAATATTATTTTAAAAATTAGGCAATAGACTTCTTAAAACATCACCCTAGACATGTAAAGTAACTCTTAAATGACTACAGGTTGGACATAGTGTTGAACACCTTTATCCCAGCATTCAGGAGGCAGAGACAGATGGATCTCTGTGAGCTCGAGGCCACCCTGGTCTACATAGGAAGTTCCAGGACTGCTAGACTACATTGAGAGATCCTGTCTCAAATAAAAAAGTGGCAGCAGCTAGAGCTGGTGGTGACAGCTTGTAATCCCAGGAAGGCTGAGGTAAGGAGATATTAAGGTCAAGGCCAGCAACTTAGTGATAGCTTGTCTCAGGATAAATAGAAGAGGGACTGGGAATATGGCTCAGTGGAACACTAGCCTACCATGCACATGCTGCGGGCGCCCCCCATGTTAAAGCGGAATAACAGTGTTATAACATGAATATTTTGTCTCATTTCAGGATCGTCCAGCAATGCAGCTTTACCAACCAGGAGCCCGAAGCCGAAGTCGGCTCTGTCCCGCCGATGACAGCATCAAGCCTGGAGATTCCCCAGTGGACAAAAAGCAGGAAAGTGGTATTAGCCATAGAAAAGAAGGAGGAGAGGAGTGAGAAGTCCAAATGGCCATAGGTGTCTTGACTGCCCAGGCAGCCAAAGAGCACGAATTATGCTATCCAGAAGTGCCTTCAGGGCAAAGGAACAGAGAACAAGAAAAGGGGTCCCTGTGCTGGTGGGATGTACTACAGAGGAGTGTTCTAAGCAGAATAAGATTGCAGGCTCAGAATTGAAGGTCAATTTCATTGTTTTCTGCAGTTTTCACAAGTTAATTTTAATGTCTCAGAAAAAGACGGCAGCAAGGACATTGCAAGTGAAAAATGTCAAATAAGGGCTTAACTTTGTATGACAGCTAAAAAGATTCAAAAATCAACAGGTGTTCCTAATTCTGGCTTGGAGTGTCTTAGTTTGAGTGGAGCAGACGTACACTAAGTCTTGTTGGGATCTAACTATTTTGCCTTGTTGATGTTGACTGTTGACTCTGTAGTGTAGAAGCAATGAGCATGTAATTGTAGCACAAGTAGAGTGGAGGATAGAGCAAATTATGGCTGATGGAAAAGATTTAAATAGTCACGTTACATCTATATCCTGTGTCTGAAGTTTTCGTAATTACAGCTTGTTTTACTTCTGTGAATGTAGCATCAAAAAAATACTTGTAAACATCTCATTTTTGCCTTTAGCATTTTTTCCTACTACTAGATAAAATGTAGTCCTTGGTTAGTTACTGACAATCTAGTCTTTGTTTTATCTTAGGTCTGATGATTTGAGTGCATAACCTCTCCAGGAAGGAAACTACACCAATATCTGTTCCTGTTGTGGCAGCTTTCAGTCTTAGCTTGTTTTGTAATGCTGTCAATAAATTTCCACTTCATTCAAGTATGAAGATGCATTTATTTATTCAAGTACTGACTTATATGTGGTACTGGGGATAGAACCAAGGGCCTCAAGCATGCTGTGTGTGCATTCTACCACTGAGCTAAAACCTCACCAGCCCCATGCCAAGTGAGATTATTAACTTTATTAAATAGCTATTGGTTTTAAGAAATTAAACATTTGCTTCTGATTTAAGTTCTTGGGAATTTTGAAAGGGGATCAATAATATTAATTTTTGCCTTTAGTAGGTAAGACGAAGCTTTGACCAAGCAGAGGGTCAGATCATGGTTCACTATTCTTTTACCATAAGAACCAAAATAAAGATGGGTGCAGTCCCAACACTTTGGTGGTCTCAGGTCAAGGCAGGAATACTGACCTGAGTTTGAAGTCATCCTAGGCTATATAGTAGGCTCTAGGCTAGCCTGAGCTACAAAGTGATATTGTCCCAAACAACAAAATGTCTGCACAACACTCTTGAGCTTCTGCTTGACTTCTTTCCTGCCAGCCCCACCTAATGGGCATCAGTTACCCATTACTAATAGGTTAGCTTATGGCTTTATATTTCTTCACCCTTATTAAAAATAGTTTTATTCTTTGGTAATTTCATAGATGTATACAGTGTATCTTTTAAATTTTCCTTTTGTTCATTTCATGTATCTGAACATTTGTCTGCAATTTGTACACCACATGAGTGCCCAGTGCCAGCAGGCATCACATCTTCTGAAACTGGAATTGCACACAGTCGTAAGCTGCCATGTAGGTGCTGGGCACTGACATGGGGTCTGTACAGGAGCAGCAAGTGCTCTCAAGCACGAATCTAGCTCTCCAGTCCCCTGTGTAGTGCTCCTGTATCTTGCTCGTATCTACCATCCTCACCTTTTAGAGGCCAGTTCCTCAAAGCAGGTAGGAGAGCCACTAAAAAGGATTAAGAGACTCATCTGAAACTGAGAACTTCCAAGTAAGGGGGATTGATTCAGGAGAGTGGCTCAGTGTGTCTCCTGCCTGAGAGAGGTTAAGGAACACAGAAGCATGAAATGGGCACTGGATTTGGCAGGGATTAGGCAGAGGGAAGCCATGTCATAGTGCAGAGTGAATGGCAAAAGTAGAGATGGCGCACACAGGTCAGAAGACATTTGAACTTGAGAAACATCTAGAAACAAATCTAATTTTAGATGGTCATTGAGCCACAGCTAAAAAGAATAAAGTAGGGACAGAAATAGAGCTAGACCCCAGCCTGAATGTATTCTAACATTCCTATACCAATACACACACATACACATATACACACAAAAACAGATAAGGAATAGCCATAGAGTAGAAGTAAAACTAAATATTCTGGTGCTACTTAATCTAAAAGAATGTTTCAAGAAGTAATGGCCCTGGGTATGGTGACACAAACCTAGAATCACAGCACTTGGAAGAAAGAGACAAGGGGATCAAGAGTCCACTCTTGGCTATTTACAAACTTTGTGGCCAGCCTAGGCTATATGACACTCTATATCAAAACACTACAAAAACAATAGTAGTGGACAGGGCTGTGAATAAAGCCTGATGGTAGAGCAAGCAAGGCCTTGGGGTCACAGTCTAGTCTTTCCAGTGGGCCAGCAGGGTTGGATTCTCGACAAAATTCAATTATGATACTTGAAGTGACTCATAGATGTGGTGACTTCTAGACCATTAATGACCTGGGATTGTGGGAAGTCATTAGGTTGAGAATAGATTCAGTTAGCATTTATAACTTTATAGAAGTCTGGCCTTGAACTAAAACAGATAGGCAAGTGGTCTTGAAACATGACCATTTCAGCCGGGCGGTGGTGGCGCACGCCTTTAATCCCAACACTTGGGAGGCAGAGGCAGGTGGATTTCTGCCTGGTCTACAGAGTGAGTTCCAGGACAGCTAGGGCTGCACAGAGAAACTCTGTCTCGAAAAACAACAACAACAACAACAAAAAGAAAGAAAGAAAGAAAGAAAGAAAGAAAGAAAGAAAGAAAGAAAGAAAGAAAAATGACCATTTCAAATATAAGAAATACTAAAATATATTTAGAAGACATTCAAGAGAAGGGATGCCTGAGGGAATAAGTGTAGGATTCTTGCAAAGGCAGCCAAAATAGAGGTAATGGGAGCTGGCCTTAGGAAAAAGGCTACTCTGGAGTCATCAGTAATGAGCTAGCACTGCCTGCCTCCCTTCTGGCCTGTTAGCAGCTGAGTAACTTTGACAGCTTTCCTGTTAGCACCTTCCTCTGATGCTTGCTTGTCCTGTCCAGCTCTGAGTTAAGCCCACTTCCCCAATCCTTCAGATTTCTTCCATTCCTTCATTCAATTAGCCAACATTTACTATTCACTGTGTGTGTGTCAGTCCCTAGGGACAAGGATGAGAAAAAGACAAGTCCTCGTCCTTGAATAACTCAGGATACTTCAGTGACCACCAGAACTACCAGTGGAATTAATCAGAGCTCAATAGGCAGTGTGAGAAGGACTGTGAGTAGACAAAACATGTTTGGGAGTCTCCGGCCTGTAAGCTGCCCAGTGGTGCTGAGGAAAATCTCTAAACTCTAACTACAGATGGAAAGTACATGAGGGCCCTCCTTCCTGCTAAGCAGATGTTTAATCTGTTGGGAATTGATACCTTTTTCACAAAGCAACATTTTGTTTCTTTTACTTTCTTTTATCTTTGCTTTCTTTTAACTTTGCAAAGAGTTTTTTTTTAATTGTTATTTTGTATCTGTGTGTGGCTATGGAGGCCAGAGAGAGATGCTCAGATCTCTGGAGCTGGAGTTACAAGTGGCAATGAGCCACTCATTGTGGATGTTGGGAGTGGAATTTGGAGATCAGTTTAGGCCAGGCAGACAGGCACCTTTAATCCCAGCACTCGGGAGGCAGAAGCAGGTAGATATCTGTGACTTCAAGGTCAGCCTGAGTTCTAAGACATCCAGAAGTATGTAGAGAGGCCCTGTCTCAACCCCCACCTTCTCCCAAATAGTACTACCAATTTTTAACCTCTGAGCTATTTCTCTAGCCCTAATTTTATGTATTTATTTATTTATTCATTTATTTTTGGTTTTTCGAGACAGGGTTTCTCTGTGTAGTCCTGGCTGTCCTGGAACTCATTCTGTAGACCAGGCTGGCCTCGAACTCAGAAATCCGCCTGCGTCTGCCTCCCAAGTGCTGGGATTAAAGGCGTGCGCCACCACCGCCCAGCCCTAATTTTATTTTTTATTATATTTATTTAATGGAGTTGTGTGCGCATAACATAATGTATAGAGGTCAAAGACAACTTTTGGGGATTGGCCTCCATAGCCACACACAGATACAAAATAACAATAAAAATATCTTTGCAAAGTTAAAAGAAAGTAAAGATAAAACAAAGAAAATGTTGGTTTGTGGAACAGGTATCAGTTCCCAAAAGATTAAACATCTGTTTAGCAGGAAGCAGGGCCCTCATGTGCTTTCTATCTGTAGATCGAATTTAGGGATTTTCCTCAGCACCACTTCTACTTTTTTGTTTTTATTTTTATATTTTTTTGGAGACAGGATCTCTCTGTGTAGCCCTGGCTGTCCTGGAACTCACTCTGTACACCAGGCTGGCCTCACTCACATAGCTCTGCCTCCTGAGTTCGAGGATTAAAGGTATGTGCACCATGTTCCACCTTTGCTGCCATAAATTATAATGTTATGTTATTTATGACAAACCTATAGGAGCCAGGCATGGTGACATATTGTCTATAATGCTTGGTACTCAAGAGGCTGATGCTGGAGGATAACTAAGTTTAAGGCCAACTTGGGCTATATAGTGAGTTTGAAGCCCACCAGAACTACATTGTAAGACAAATCAACAAAGAACAAACTAACAGGAGTTGGGTGTGTCTCAATGGTAGAGTGCTTTTCCTGACATGTATACAACCCTGGGTTTCATCCCTAGCAACACACACATATACATACACACACACACACACAGAGAGAGAGAGAGAGAGAGAGAGAGAGAGAGAGAGAGAGAAAGAGAGAGAGAGAAAGAGAGGCTAGACTAAGATTATAAGTAAAGGGGAAAAAGTTCATCATTCCACTTCAATCTGCTTTTTTTCTTCAGGTATAGATTTAATTTTTAATGGCAATTTGTTTTTAATTTGTATGGTACTGGTGATTAAATCCAAAGCCTCACTGGTGCTAAGCAAATATTTTTCTATTGGGCTACACTCCCAGCTCCTAATTTCTTTGAAATTAAAGACAGAATGGAGACAATTCAGACAAGAGAAAAAGTGGACATCTGATCCTTTTTTTGTTTGCTTGGTGAGTTTTGTTTTTTTAAAGACTGGCTGTCCTGGATTTGTAGACCAGAGTGGACTTGAATTCAGAGATTGTCTGCTTTGCCTCCGGAGTGCTGGGATTAAAGGGACTCACTACTGTGCATGGCTTAGATTGTTTTTGAAGCTCAAAGATCATTTAATTAGAATTTGAGAAGAAACATTACACACATGCACACAGAGTAAGCAAACAGTAACATTTGGCAGCTGCTAAGAAAAAGAGATGTGTGTATGTATGTACACGGGGTCTCATTCTGTACCCTTGGCTGTTTGAATAATAGGACTTCCTGCTTCAGCTTCCTGATTACTATGATGGCCCTACACCACCATTCCCAGTTTAGTATCTGAGCCTTTAATTTTTTTTAAAAAAATGTGCTTCTGTTCTTTTTTTTTTTTTCTTGTTCTTTGGCAGATGGGAGAATAGCAAGAATCTCTTTCCTCTGGAATTGCTTGGAAACTTAGTGGTGGGATTTGCCTATTACCCCATAGCAACCAAGTGGCTATCTAATCACACTCTGGACTGTAAAGACATAGGATAGTGGCTGGACAGTCACCACTGTGTCTTGACTGTCCATCTGCAGGAAATTACTACCTCCATGGGTCTGAGCCTGAGTACTTCTGTGTTGGCACTGACCCTACGGCACTGGACACCACATGAGCTTTCAGGTTGCTGTGGCCATGTGGAACTAGCTGCTCTGCTGAGAGCAGTGAAGCTAAGGGAAACAGGAGAAATTCCAGAGCTGAGGGTGGTATGTGTTAGATATCTGTGAGGAAGTGAAAAATGGTGGCTTGGATAACCATGTGCTTCTCAGCCCTTCCACATCAGAAACTGATCCCCTCCCCCCAGAAGGACATAGACAAGGTAGTTCTGAGAATAATTTGGTACTGATAAAAGGAATCTTTAACTTTTTATGATATTCATAGATATTATCTTTAGTTTTCAGCTTCTTGTTATTTACTGTGCTCTTTGTATATTTTACTTTTTTGAGGTAAGGTATAACCTAGGCTGGCGCACAATTTATGATCCTCCTGCCTCTGCCTCATAGGGGTACACAACTATACCTGACTTTCTGTTTTATTTACACAATTCCAATTTTCTTTACAATTCCAAAGGGAATTGGTTCTTACCTTCCACCTTTTTGAAGCAGGGTTTCCCTTGTTTCTGTTGCTGTGTTAAGTATTCCAGGCTAGCTGGCCCTCAATCTTCTAGGAGTTTCTCTCCTGTCTCTACTTCTTCTTGTGCTCTAGGAATGTTAGGGTTGCAGACACACATGAGTGCATCTTTAGTTTTATTTTTTTTGAGACAGGGTCTATATGTAATAGTCCTGGCTGTCCAGAAGCTCAATATATAGACTAGGCTGGCCTTGAACTCAAAGATACTCCTCCCTCTGTTCCAAGTACTAAGATTAAAAGTGTAGGCCACCATGCCCTGTTCATTCACTTTTTGATACTTGAACTATAGTTGTCAGGATTGCATGACTGGTCCTTTTATCTACCAACGATTCCCCTGGCCTGGTATATGTGATTTTTTTCCCCACCCGGAGACAGGACTTCTCTGTATAGCTTTGGTTGTCCTGGAACTCACACTGTGTAGACCAGGATGACCTCTCTAACTCAAGAGATCCGTCTACCTCCCAAATGCTGGGATTAAAGGCGTGCACCACCACCGCCTGGTGTCTTCTTTTTTTTCCTTAAGATTTACTTATTTATTTTATGTATGTGAGTTCTGTAGCTGTGTTCAGATACACCAGAAGAGGGCATCAGATCCCATTACAGATGGTTGTGAGCCACCATGTGGTTGCTGGGAATTGAACTCAGGACCTCTGGAAGAGCAGTCAGTGCTCATAACTGCTGAGCCATCTCTCTTGCTCCGCCTCCCTTTTAATTAAATATTTGTAGGTACTTTTGATTATGTGTCCATGTGTGTTTACATGGGGATGTGTACCTGTAAATCATGAGTGTGGGTGCCCCTGGAAGCCAGAGACATGTTATCCCCCAGAGCTGGAGGGTTGTGACCTGCCTGATACGGGTGCTGGCAAAGGAACTTGCAGCTCGGTCTAGCTCCCACCCATTCTGAGAGTGCATCCTCCAAACTAAGCCCCGCCCCTCTCAAAGACGGGGCGGAAGTTGCAGCTCTCGGAAGTGATGAAGGCCTTTTCCTGCCCTCCTCAGAGCTGGTCCCGCCTACGCCATTTCCCGGGTTTTGCTAAGGGCTTTTACTTGATTACTTCTGAAGGTCACTTACCATGGCCACAAAGACTGTGCCCCCCAGGACTCTGATGATCACCTGCAGGGACATGAATGGAAGCGGAGGCCTCGGAATTACGTTTCCTATAAACCTGTGTGGGTTCCCACGGCCCCATGGGAGCGCAGGGGTGGAGCTAGGGAAGACGAGGGGGAGTCAATCCCCTAAGCTCCGCCTCTAGCAGCGTCTTCTAATCGCGTTCTTCCGGCCTGGCCTTTCTCTTCTCCTTTACCCCCGCCATCGTGCGCACTGCGCCTGATTCGGCTTCTCGCCATGGTAAGACAATCGGCCGCCATCCGTTCCTAGGCGGCTCTCCTGAGGCCAGAGGCCGCTGTGCCTTTGTGGTGGACGTGCTCAGCATTGAGAGCTGGGTGCATTTTCAGGGTTTTAGTGGTTTTGGGAGCTAGGCCACCTATCTGATCGCGGGCGCTGCATGAAATTAGCAAGTCCATTTGCCCCTGCAGGATTAGGCTGCTCTTCTTGCAGCCTGGCAAGGGCTGTAAAATATTCTTGTTTCACATATCCTGGAGCTGATGGTGCTCTGCAGGGTTTGGGGCAGAAAGGGAGTCAGTCCACTCTTAGATTGTCCCTGTGAAGAGCATGAAGCGCTACTTGCACAGGGAGATGTCCACAGTAAGGGTTAACAGAACTTTGAGATCCCTTCAGAAGTTAGCTCATCACTCCTTGGAAGCGTCTGCTAACAGCGCATCAGTCATTGCCTTTTTTATGTAGTGGTGTTTGCCTACTGATGTCAAGGGTTCCATACCCAGCAATGTCACTTGAAGGTAGATACAACTGTTTTACAAAGTACAGTAACTAGAGTCATTGACTTAAAACTGATTGTCCAGGATTTGATCTAAAGCCATCCTCGTTCTAGTAAATCAGTTTCCTCTCCTACTGTAGCTATTCCATATTTGATCACCTGGAGCACAGCAGTTTGTAGGTCAGACAGGACATAGGCTTAAAAACCTGGCACTGTAATTATCTGAGACATGTTTAAGCCATCAACTGTATTCCACTAGAGAAACGGTGAGGATAAAAGGACTTCGTGGTTCGCGGTTGGGGAGATTTTCCTGGTTGTATGTTTTATGGGCCTGTTGTTAGTTTTGGGAATTTGAGACTGAATCCAAAGAATAGGCTCAACTGAACTGGTTCCATCTCCTCGTAGTCTTCTCACAAGACTTTCAGAATCAAGCGATTCCTGGCCAAGAAACAAAAGCAAAATCGTCCAATTCCTCAGTGGATCCGGATGAAAACTGGTAACAAAATCAGGTAAGACTTCTGTTGTCCTGCTTGGATTTCGTTAATGTTTTACTCAACTTTGGGTCTGTAGATACACAGTTGCAAAGTACATGCCCCCCAAGTCAGCCTCTCTGTGCTGTGCAACTCTTTTTGTTTTGCCTTTGTGTGTGTGTGGGTGCACGTGGTTGAGGTCAACTCGGGGTGGTCCCCATTCACCAGTTGGGTCCTGGGGGGTCTAACTCCGGTCATGAGGCTCCTCCGTAGTGGCTTTACCTTAGCCCCTGAAATCCCTCCACAAACCTTTTAGAAATGTTTCATTGGGTTCTGTGTGGTCACAGGTAGACCATGAGGCAGACCTTTTTCACTTCCTAATTTCCCTGTGAATACTTAAGGAGATTTGACCATCCTGGCAGGAGATTGTTCTTTCCTGTAGCCAAAGTTGAATTAGTTTTAGAACTCAGGACCAGCTGGGCCCTTGAGGAGTGGTAGGTATTGAACCCAGGCCCTCCCACTGGCAAGGGAAATGTCTGAGTTCTTTCTGTCTGAAGCCTTTGAGAGAGGGAGAAATTGTGGGGGCTACGTGCCCACGTGTGGTCAGAGGACAGTTTGTGGGATAGTTAATTTAGGCATTAAGCTTGGTAATCAGCAACCCACTCTGGCCTTACATTTGAGTTAATTGGTATCTTCTGTCTCCTGGTATGGCAGGTGCTGCCCTTTTTATTATATATACATTCATTTAGAGACTTTTAAGTGCAACAGATTTTATATGCTTAGTTTTGTTTAGCCCAGGCTGGCTAATCTACTCCCACTTCCCAAGTGCTGAGGTTACAGGTATGTGCCACCTTTATAAATATTATTTAATATTATAAATATTATAATAGACTTCACTTTTCCTAGGACCATATCTAACAAGCCTGGGGACTGAAAGTTAATATTTAGATTATGAGGGGATTATATCCCCTAACCCACAGGTTTGCCTATTTTTTGGCTCTCATGGGGCCTAGGGTTTGAGCCAGGGCCTCCTACCCACTAAGCAAGTGCTCTGTCACCGGACTAACCCCAACCTTTACTCTTCCAACTTGAAAACTTAAATTCAAAAGCAGGTAGCAATTACAGTGCTTCATTTTGTGGGAGTACTGCCATTATCCTGCTGACAGAAAAACCATGTTGATTGATGTGGATTTTTGCCTTTTCTTGGGGTAAAAATCATGACACCTCGACATGGACAGTTCCCGAGACTGATTGGCTTAGCTCTGCAATTTGGAGTTGCTTTCTCCTGCCTTACTGTGAGTTCTAGTTTGGCACCACTTGTAATTCCCAGGCATCGGCATGTGTTGTTTTAAGCTAGGTTGTCCCAGCTCGTACAGCCCTGAAATGGATGACTAAACCCAGGGTCCTGCACATGTGTAAGAATTCTTTATTTTAGAGATAGTCTTACTGTGTGTGTATGCTGGTTGGCTGGAACTTACAGCCTGCAAATCCTTTTCTTATGCTCCAGCAAGTCCTTTAAATTGTCCTGTTCCTCTGAAAGATAGTCTGTGCTAAAGGAGCAGTTATATTGTGACCAACCCACTTTGTAACTGGTGACTTCCCTCTGTACAGGTACAACTCTAAGAGAAGACACTGGAGGAGAACGAAGCTGGGTCTGTAAGGATTTACACAGTGACAAGACTGAGGGTTTATACTGAACTATGGTCATCGGTCAGCCCTACCAGATGGATTTCAACATTTTTAACCTGGAGACTTGCTTGTGTTTAAATTAGATGTCTGTCCAGAAATAAAATTTAGAACCTTTAAGACTGCTGTTCTGGTTTATAAAGTATTGAATTTTTCTGTCACCTATAAGACCTATAAGGCTTCTGTAGGGTAAAGTATTGTTTCCTAGGAGCTAGAGATTGCTCAGAAGTTAAGAGTTCTTGGTGTTCTTGCAGAAGTCTTGGTTTTGGGTCCTAATGCTCATAGCTTACAAAGGTTTTTTGTTGTTTTAAACTTGGAAGATTGTGTCCACATAGTGTTAGTAAAGGTCAGAACAACTGGAATTGTTTTTACATGTGTTCCAGGTTTTTATGGCAGGGTTTCCCAACAGCCCTCTCAATAAAAGCCCCAACACATTTGCATAGTTGCTTGTCTTAATCCCTTGTATGTTATAAACTGAGTCCAGGGGCTCATGTAAGCCAACACTCTTAGCAACTAACTGCATCCCTAGCCCCTCTAGCAGTGGTTCTCAACCTGGGGGTTGAACCTATTTAACAAGGGTCGCCTAAGGCCATTGGGAAATGTTATAAATCATAACAGCAAAACTATGAAGTAGCAGTGAAATTTTTAAGGGTGGAGACCACCACAAAATAAGGAACTGTATTAGGGTCACAGCATTAGGAAGGTGGTGAACCACTGTTCTATAGGCTCTTATTTAAGTATAGGATAGAGTTTATTCAGGGCATGGGGAGGGGAGTTAAGAGGGTAGTAGAGGCCGGCCATGATCACATGGAGAGGGGGAAGGGACAAGAAGACAGGGATCAAGAGTGCAAGAGACCTAGAGAGGAGGAGGCAAGCAGCCCCTTTTATAGTGGGCCAGGCCTATCTATAGGCTCTTTATGAGTGTGGACAGTGGGTGAAGGGAGTTGAAACCAGGTCCTTGTAAGAATAGTACTCAACTGCTCAGCCATCTCTTCCAGACCCTGATAGCCTGAGATAGGCTGATTTTAATGCTTGGTAGTTGGAATCATGGGAACTAGGAATTGGCAATCCAGTCCACAGCCTCCAGTAGAGAGATTTTTCTAAAGTATCCTGATGATATAGTTCAGGCTGGTTTTGGGATTACAGGTGTGCACTGCCACATCCACAAAGCCTTTTATCTTTTGCAGTCTCCCAAGTGCTGAGATTAAAGGCTTGTTTGTCATGCTGAGCCCAGGTTTCTGCATATTTATGAAATTTTAAATTTACATTTATTTGAAGGTAAGTATCATGTGGATATCCAAACAGCTTGCAGGAGTGAGGACTCCTATTCTCTAGAAACCAGGGAATTCAACTTTGGACAACATCCTCCTTTACCTCTGAGCCCCTAGTTTAACTTTTTCTCTCTTACCAAGACATGGGGCCAGCCATGTGGTTACATAGAACACTAGCACGTGTGAGGTCTTGTGTTCTCTCCCCAGCACAGCAAGACTAATCACTGGAGTTGTCACCATGGATGGCAGTTACTTTAAATTCAAAGCAGTCTTAACAGAATTAACATGACTTTTTTTTTTTTTTGGTTTTTCAAGACGGTTTCTCTGTGTAGCCCTGGCTGTCCTGGAACTCACGCTGTAGACCAGGCTAGCCTCGAACTCAGAAATCTGCCTGCCTCTGCCTCCCAAGTGCTGGGATTAAAGGCGTGTGCCACCACTGCCCAGCAACATGACAAATTTTTAAGCATTCTGGTTTACTTACATTTTCAGGCCTGGAGAGATGGCTCAGTGCTTAATGCCACTTTTAAGGACCAGAGTTTGTTTGGTTCCTAGACCCCACATCAGGTAGCTCATAACCACTTGTGAACAGGCCAAGTAATCTAATGCCTCTGGCCTCTCAAGGTACCTACAAATTACACACACACACACAGAATTTAAAGATAAGCATTTATAGCCAGTTGTGTGATCACACACTCCTTTTATCCCAGCATTTTAGAGGCAGGGTCTGGTGTATACATCAGTGACTTTAAAGCCAGCCTAATTTCTAGGACAGTCAGGGGTACATAGATTCTGTCTCAAAAAAAAAAGTACATGTTTTTCATTTAAAGAGGAAGTCGAGACATCATCTGAACCTGAGAGGTTAAGTGACAAGGCCAAGATGACACTAAAGGTGTATCAACTTTCTCTTGGGACCTTGAATGGATGACAGAAATGGAAGATGATGTGGTGGCATGAGATCCTTTGGCCTACTGGAGAAGGCAGCAGCAGAGGGGTGGTTGAGAGTTAACTGGATTTGAAATCAGCTGGAAGCCTCAGTGGACAGTCTGCAGCCCCCACTGCGGGAGGAAGTGTCCTTTTAAACGGTCTGACTGAAACAGTAACTGGCCTGGAACTCATAGAGTTCCTGGAACTCTGTAGCTCATAAAGACCTGCCTCTGCTTTCTGAGTGCTGAAGAATTTTTAGGATGTGGGCAGAATAAAAACTTGTGGGATTAATTCCCTACCCTAGCAGTATGCAACATGTTGAATAAGGTATAGCAACCCAGGAGAGTAGGGAGAAGGAAGCCAGAGCCAACTCAAGAAAGCTGAAGATGCTGCCACGTTTCCCATTCCAGGGTTCTAACCCCAGAAAGTTGCCTTACAAAGGAGGCAGGGTGAGATGAGGAAAAAGAAACCTTGAGTGTTGTTGGATTCCAGCTCCATCTCTGAAACAGTTGTGCCAATTTGCTGCAAGATAATAAAGTCCCCTGGGTGTGATGAGTCACACCTGCAGCCCTAATCCTCAAGAGGCTGGATTGCCAGCAGCTCAGTGCCAGCCTGGGCTATAAAGTGAGGTTCACATCACTCTGAGCTTCAAAGTAGGATATGCTCAGTTGGAAGCACTGCATAAAGCAGGATAATCAGAAGTTCAAGGCCAGCCTGGGATACAGAATAAACAAGTTGGTTAAAATTCTTCAAATCTATATAAAGGACCAATTCTTTAAAATTTAAATGATTCTTTTATGTGTATGTGTCTGTCCATGTATGTATGTGTACTACATGCAATGGCCTGGTGCAAAGGGAGCGCCAGATACCCTGGTACTGGAGTGAAAAGTTGGTGTGAGCTGTCTGATGTGGGTCCTGAGAATTGAACCTAGATAGATTCTCTGTAAGAGTACCAAGTACTGTTAACCACTGAGTCACTCCAGCCCCTACGTTTATTTTTAATTATGTATATGCATGTGTCTGATGCCTGAGGATAGCAGAAGACGTTGTTGGATCCTCTGTTGCTGGAGTTACAGGTGCTTGTGGGCTGCTGGCCAGAGCTGGGAGCAGAAATCTCATCCTCTGCAAGAGCAGAATGAAGTCTTTAACTGCTGAGCCATCTCTCCAGTCCCTCATAAGGCCAATTCTAACAGATAACTCTCCCATTTGACAGATGAGAACAAAAGTTTATTCTTGCTAATGGCGGTTGTTTTATTGAGACAGTTTCATGTGTCCCAGGGTGGCCTTGAACTCCTGATCTTCCTGCCTTCACCTTCCAAGTGCTGGGAATACAGGTATGTGCCACCATGTCCGGTTTATAACTACGCACTTTTTAAGTGCTTGGATCATACTAGGTAGCTGTTAGCAGGGTTTACAATAATAGCCCTGTTAAATAGGGAATACATTTTGTAAATTTTGGAGATACTGGGTGGAGTATTACTCCTATGACGTTCTCTTCAGGAGTGGTTCTCTAAAAAACATCAAACCCCTAGCTACACAAAGCTTTAGTGAGTGAGCAAAGAGCCAGCCCTAAGTGTGATCTGCAAGGGCACCACAGTCAATCAAGACTGCATGGCTCCGTGTGTTTGGGTAAAGGGAGATAAAGGCATCAACCAAGAAAACTAGTCAAACAAAGGCAGTCTGGCAGTTAGCCCAGGAGGGGTGATCTTGTCCCCGGGGATATTTGACATTGTCTGGTGACAGTTCTGATTGTAACTAGGAGGGGAGGTGCCATTAACAGTGGATAGCTTTTAAACGTGCTACAGAAAGGCTGGTCCCATAGCACTGCTCTGCCAGCCAGAGTGAGCTCTGCCAGGCTCAACTCTCAGCACACCATCCCCTACCTCTTCCTTCACAGTGCTCTGGGGCAAAGCTCACTCCTTGAACTAACTCATAACAAGCAGGACATGCCTCCAATGCCCTGTTTGCTAAGTTGGATTCAGATGCATGAGTCCCCCCCCCCTTCCCCCTCACAGTACCAGATGCTGTTCCCGAAACTGGGAATGCTCTTCCCCTTCGCGTGCTAACTAACTCCAGGCTGTTCAATTGGCAGCTTTCTTTATATGTCCACAGAGAGTCTCTCACTGACACTCCTGTCTCCTCCTACTCCAGTTAAGCTGACCTCTTCAACCAGCCTCTGGGTTGACATCACAGTTGTAAACTTGCATGTGTGTTTGATTCAGTGATGTCGGCCTTTTTCACCAGATTATGAATGAACTCTGCAGGGTAGACACAAGCTTGCACACTGCTGTTTGTTCTCACATAGCAGCAACAAGTAGAAGAAGCTGTGAGTCAGCCTCCCTAGCAACAGAATGCAGCACCACCGTGCCTAGTTGGAGTCTTTATGAATTGTGTAGCTGTGAACATTATTGAACATACTTTTGCTCAACAAGCATATACATTTCATTATATATGGCCCTGTCTTTACTTTTATATTTCCTAGGCTATATAGACATGATGTCATTGTATTTTATTACAAGGGAGCAAATTAAATTTTTGATGATGAGCAGTCATTCATTTATTTTTTAATTTTAAAAAACTTTTTTTTGTGTGTGTGTGAGATCCCATGTACCTGAAGTTTGTAAGCGGACTAATCAGATGCTGAGAAACAAACGGGTCCTCTGGAGAAGGAACAAACATTATTTTTATTCTTTTTTTTTTTGAGCCAGGGTCTCTACATAGCCTTGGCTGTAGTAGGATTTACAGTGTGGACCAGGCTGCCTTTGAACATAAAGAAATATGCTTGCCCCTGCCTCCCAAGTGCTGGCATTAAAGGCATGTGCCACTGTGCCTGGCCTGAAAGTGTTCTTAGACGGATTCTTCTCTCCAGACCCTTATTTAAAAAATGCTAAAGGTTGGGGATTCGGCTCAGTTTATAGATTGCTCTCCTAACATGTCCCTGAGATCAACCCCTTGCACTGCAGAAAGCAAAATGGGATACAGTGCACAGGCCTATAATCCCAGCACTGGGCAAGAAGATCAGAAATTCAAGGTCATCCAGCATAGTATCCCTGACACTGTCTGAAAAAAAAAAAATAAAGAACAGGATTGAAGTGGAAACTTCTAGTTTCTTTGGAAAGTGAGTTACGTCAAATGATGTTTTGCCTGGGCACGTAGGTGAACAGATGTTTTACTATGGCAAACAGGTGAAAAGATGCATGATGATATAAATATGACTCCACAGACAGTGGGAGTTTGAGCATTGCTTCGCCTTGCTCCACTTTGCTAGTCTTTGCTGAGGACAGGCACATCCTGGTTAACCTTACATTGTGTCGTTGAGCTTCACTTGTGATTTCACAGACAGAAACTCACCAAAGAACTTCTTGTGGCTTCTTGCCGATTCTGAGAACTAGGCTGGCTAGCAAGACACACAGTTTCTTCTGAATTGAACTGCCTTTGCTGATTTCCTGTGTGGTGTTTGTTAGTGGACTGGACTGAGAACAATGAAGATTGGAATCGCCCCAAAGAACTATTTCTAAACGGGTCCACTTCTCCCGTACCCCAATACCTTTCTTTTTCTACTACCTCTGGTGGGTGGTGGGCTAGAGGGGAGGTTGAACCCTTATTAAAGTAGGCTGAGAAAAATATACACCAACACAGGATATTTAAGGTAACTTTCAGAGGTAGAATGCAGTCACCAGACATGGTAGCACACTCCTTTAAGTTGCAGCACTCAGGAGGCAGAAGCAGGCAGATCTCTGAGTTTAAGACCAGCCTGGTCTATAGAGCAAGTTTTAGGTCAGCCAAGGCCTTATGTTGTAACTTCTTAAAACCTTTACTCATTTTATTAAAGATAGATGGAGGGAGGGAGATGTAGAAGCCCGAGGAAAGGATGAAATGTTGTAGATGTCTTTGAGGCATGACATGGCCATTGTACTCTTGTTTTTGTTTTGAGAGAAGATCTCTCTATATGGTCCTATTGTCCTAGAGCTTGATGTGTAGACCAGGTTGGCCTTGAACTCACAGAGATTCTCCTGCCTTTGTCTCTTGAGTGCTGGAATTAAAGACAGGGCTGACCACGCTCTGCTCATTGGACTCAAATTGGAAGTAGCTGTGATTGCTCGCTAACATCAGACTAGCGCAAGATACAGCCCATCAACATTCCATCACACAATGGGAGGAGCTCACCCGGCCACTCCCTGAAGATCAATTAGTAAAAGTTTGGTGGGAGAAGGAGACATTTTCTTCAGTGGTGTAGCACTGGCCTTGCCCAGTGACCCTGTAAGGAACACTAATTAAACTCATTGGGTCATCAATGAAAAAAAAACTAACAAAAAGACATGTCAAAGAGGAAGGGGGTCAGCATGAGCTAGAAGAACAAGAGGGTAATGAGAGTATGATCAAAATACATTATACACACATAGGAAAATGCCAGAATGATATCCATTATTATGTATAATTAATATACACTGCTAGAAACTTCTAAAAGGGGCTCGAAGAGATGGCTCATGGTTTAGAGGACCCAAGTTCAGTTCCCTGCACCCACTTCAGGTGGCTCACGACTATCTGTAACTCCAGCTCCAGTAGATCTTACACTATCTTCTGACTTCAGCAGGTGGCCATGCACATAAGTAAAAATTAAAAAAATCTTTAATGATTCTTTCTGCATGGCTGCTTCACTGTTATTCCTCCTGGCAGATGTACTTCCTCTACTTCTCCTAGCGTAAAACCAATCATGAAATCCTCTCTAGCTCCGGGTCACGTGAGAAGCAGAAATGGACTGAAATCATTAAATCCCAACAGCAAGATTTTGAGAGGGAAGAACCCCATTGGCCCAAGTTGAGTCTCATCTTAAGTTGGGCAAAGAGCCAATGACTATGGCTGAAGGACCAGGCCTATCTGATCTTGTCTGTAAATAGGCTGGCTTGGGCTGAGCACTCCTGGGCAAGGGCATCTGCTACAAGAGACTTGTGTGCTGGCCATGCATTGCCTGGAGAGATGCCTTCCCTCTCTGGTCCTCTTGTCATTGGCGGTTTGCTTTAGTTCTTTTCCTGCTTTCTACAGTCCTTTATGTTGACATTTGTTTTAAGTCTGGGTATTTCAGAGACCCCAAAGGATGTGGGTGACATGTGGGAAAGATGCCATATACAATAAAAATGGAATAAATTCTGATACGAATTGGTTTATAGATTGTGGTATTTAAAGAAAGCATGCCCTCAGCCGGGCGGTGGTGGCTCATGCCTTTAATCCCAGCACTTGGGAGACAGAGGCAGGCGGATTTCTGAGTTCGAGGCCAGCCTGGTCTACAGAGTGAGTTCCAGGACAGCTCGGGCTATAAAGAGAAACCCTGTCTCGAAAAACCAAAAAAAAAAAAAAAAAAAAAGAAAGCATGTCCTCTAAGAATTTTTGTTACATTTATTTTTTTTATTTCATGGTGTGTGTGTGTGTGCGTGTGTGTGCGCGCGCGCGTATGTAATATGTGATACGCCAGGATACACAAGTGGAGGTCAGAGGAAACCTGCAGGAATTTTTTCTCTAGCATACAGACACCAGTGGTGGCAATATTGCCTGGCTTGGCAGCGAGTGCCTTTCCCTGTCACGCCATCTTTGATTTGGAGTAGTGAGGAGTCAAAACTCAACCTGACATGGAGACACATGCCTGCAATTCCAGCACTTGGGAGGCAGAGGCCGGAGAAGGAAGAGGGTGAAGAGTTCAAGGCCAGCCCTAGCTACATTACAAAAAATATCCATAAAAGCAGAAAACCAAAATGAAAAAGAGGTGGACACTGGAATTAAATATTGCCACTGTTCAGAGGCTCAGAATGAGTCTCAAGTTGTCGTCAGGAGCTGCTACCTCTAGAGGGAGCCTTTGTAATGCCTTTCTGCATTGGCCTGATCCCTGGTTCTCGGTGTTCTCAGAGACTTGTATTTTAATGGAGTCTAAACAACACAGTGCGTGTGTGCGTGTGTGAAAACATTTAGTACCGTTGTGATGCATGGTGGCCCATGCCTTTAATCCCAGAATTCAGGAGGCAGAGGCAGATGGATCCCTGTGACTGAGGTCAGCCAGATCTACATGGTAAGTCCCAGGTGAACCAAGGCTGCACAGTGAGACTCTGTTTTGAAACAAAAGTTTTTTTTTCCTATTATTAATTTGTTGTTGTCGTTACAATTCATAATATTAAAATATAATCCATAGCATGGGTTCAATCCTCAGCACAGCACACAAGTAAAATAGCTAGGAAGTGGGGGGATGACTGACTAAGTCACTTGCTGAAGTCACATGAATGCCAGATGGGTATAGTGGTTGGCCTCTAATTCCAGCACATGGGAGGTAAAAAACAAACAAACAAAAAACAAAAACAAAAAAACCATGGAATCCCCACAGCAACCTAGCTAGCTAGACTAGCCCAGTTTGGTAAGCTTTGTGCTCAAATGAGAGGCCTTGCCTCAGTAAATAAAAGGGAAAAGAATTAAGAAAGACACAGGACACAGCCTCTGGCCTCCCCACTCTAAGGCAAACATACATGTGAACTTCATATGCACACATCTATCCCATACATACACAGACAAAAAGAATAAAGTAATCTTTGGATCGTAGAGGAATATGGATGTGAGGTATATGGACATCCTATCCTCTTCCTCCTCTTCCTTCTTTCGATGTTGGGGATGGAATCCAGGACCATTGTGTATGGAAGCACTTTACTACTGAGCCATACTCTTTCCACTGTCTCTATCTCTTGTTCTCAGGTGTCACCTTAAATGAAACCAACCTCTCTGGCTCTGGCTCTGGCTCTGCTCCCTGCCCACACCTCTCTTTGTCTCTCATGCTTTTCTCTCTGCCTCCTTCCTTATCCAAACTGTGTGTGTGTTGTCACTATGTAGCTGGTAGCTGTAGCTGGCCTTGAACTCCTAGTCTTCCTGCCTTCGCCTCCAAGTGCTAGGATTTCAAGTAGTCACTATTCCTAGGTAAAACTGAGTTCTTTTGATCAGTTTTAACAACTTCTATAAGTAAAACATATTGATTCTGGGGCTATAGCTCTGCTGGTAAAGTGCTTGCCTAGTATGCATGAAGTGGTGGGTCCCATTTTCAGCACTGCATAAACTGGCCATGGTGGTACACATCTCTAATCTTAGCACTTTCGAGGCAAACACAGAATGATCAGAAATTCAAGGCTACCCTGGACTGTGTAGTAAGTTCAAGACTAACTTAAATTACATGAGACCTTAGCCATGGCAACAACATATTCATACATACATACATACATACATACACACACATAGATACATACATGGGGGGGTTGTGGTGGTGCACACCTTTAATCCTAGGATTTGGGAGGCAGAGACAGGCAGATCTCTGTGATTTTGAGGCCAGCCTGGTCTACACAGTGAGTTCCAGGCTAGTCAAAGACATACAGTAAGACTCTGTCTAATATATGTGTGTTTAATAGATATAGATCTAAGGAAAAAAACCTGAGCATGGCTGTGTCCACCTATAATCCTTAGGAGATGGAGGCAGAAGGATCAGGAGTTCAAAGCCATCCTCAGGTACGTATTGAGGCCAGCCTGGGCTATAGGAGCTCCTGACTCATAATAATAAATCAGTGACTGGCCAATCAACACATGTTAGTAATTGGTCTTTAGAAGTTCCTACAAAGTGGTAACCAGTCATTTTCTGATTGAACCTGAGGCTGGATCCATGGGGGTAATTGATGGCAAATAGTGTAAAAAGTCCATAGCTGGGCAAGCCATTCCCTAGCAGGAGACCTAACTACGTTTGCTTTGCTAATTGGGCATTGTATCAAACACATGTGTACATTGATGTGTAAATCCATATAAAAACATTTATGTGTACATCCATATCCAACACTGCTCTCAGTCTTGGTCAGGAGAGCTACTGTCTGTAACAGATAATACAGAGACACAGCTGATGAAAGTAACCAAGTGCTCCATCCTAAATATATTAAGGCTCAAGTAACGTTGTGGGGAAAGTCGAGAAAAAAACATCAGAAGAGTGCTGTGAAATGCTGCCTTCTGGCCATGGCATAACTGTCACAGCAGCAATAGGCTTCTGCACAAAATCTATACCAGAAGGGCCCATCATGGGTACAGGAGGGGTTCATAGGATCCCACTCCTCCCTGAGGCATTTAGGCAGTTAACAAGTGCTGGAGTGGTGTGGAGTCGTAGTCCTCAGTGGTGTAGCTACTGATAAATTGCCCTGCTTGAGTAAATAATCCACTCATGCTATGAAAGCAAGTGAGCAAGTGTATTGAAATGCAGTGGGACACACACACACACACACACACACACACACACACACACACACAGTAGCAGTGAAAGTAAGAGGTAGACTCTACCTGGGAAGACTAGATTCAGTGGGAGGGGGAAGGGCATGGAGGACATGGTTGTATGAAAATTTGAATAAACAAATGAAGTTTTTTGTTCGCTTGTTCTTTTGAGACAGGAGACAACGGGTTTCTCTGTATAGCTCTGGCTGTCCTGGAACTCATGCTGTAGACCAGGCTGTCCTCAAACTCACAGAGATCCGCCTGCCTCTGTCTCCTGAGTGCTGGGATTAAAGGTGTGCACCACCACTGCCCAGAAACAAATGCATCCATCTTTTAAAAGACTTCCCACAATGTCCATTTTCTTTTTTTTTCTTTTTTTTTTTTAGATTTATTTATTTATTATATATGAGTACACTGTAGCTGTCTTCAGACACACCAGAAGAGGGCATCAGATCTCATTACAGATGGTTGTGAGCCACCATGTGGTTGCTGGGATTTGAACTCAGAACCTCTGGAAGTGCAGTCAGTGTTCTTAACCACTGAGCCATCTCTCCAGCCCCCGTCCATTTTCTTCTTTTTTCCATTTCTTCCCTTGCTGTGAATGGGCTTTCCTGGAAAGACGCTGTGATTGGTTAGAGCTACGGTGATGTGGAGAGGTTGGAATGTTGCAAGTTTAGAACTTAATTATATTCTATCTTGGGCCAGCTTTAGTCTCCTAAATAGCCTTTCCTTTCCCACCTTGGTATCAGACCTAACAGAGAAAGACCTTTTGGAATGTATTAACACAGCAGGCTTCTCCCATCCCCAAAGTTCAGAGTGCCATCAAATAGCATCCGAGGCTTGTAGCAGAGAGTTCTCTCATCTTGCTGCAACTGCCTCTCTGATGTTTCCAACAACGTATTTTTTTTAAATGCCTTAATTTATAACTCTTTGTTCTGTTACTAAAACTGCCTCCACACTGGGCATTGTAAACATCCTTGGGAAAGCCTAAATGTGTATTCCAGAGACCTAGACTCTGAAATTTGCTCCATAATAAACCGTGTTCTTCATTTCTTTGAGCTCTTTCTTTCTTTCTTTTCTTTTCTTTTTTTTTTTTTTTTTTTGGATTTTCGAGACAAGGTTTCTCTGTGTAGCCCTGGCTGTCCTGGAACTCATTCTGTAGACCAGGCTGGCCTGGAACTCAGAAATCCACCTGCCTCTGCCTCCCAAGTGCTGGGATTAAAGGCGTGTGCCACCACCGCCCGGCCTGAGCTGTTTCTTTCAACAATATTCTTTTCCTTCATTTTCTCCCTCCCTTTAATGTTTTGGGTTTTGTTTGTTTGTTTGTCTGTTTTGTTTTGTTTATTTTTGACAATGATCTCACTATGTACCCTGGCTGGCCTTGAACTCACAGAGATCTGCCTGCCTCTGCTTCCCAAGTACTGGAATAAAAGGCATATACCACCATACCTAGCCTTATTACTTTCTTAGGGAATTTTACTGTTTTTGTGCACATACATGTGTGTGATGCATGTGCACACAGGAGCATGTGATGTATGTATGAACTCAGGAGCATGTTGGGTGTCCTACTCTATCATTGTATGTCTTATTCCCTTAAGACAGTCTCTCGCTGAAGCCTGAAGCTAGGCTGATGGCCAATACCACAGGTATCCTCCTGTCTTTGCCTTCCTCAGTGCTAGAGTTACAGGTACATGTATGAATATCCATGCTTCTCCTTTTTACATAGGTGTTGGGATCTGAACTCAGGTCTTCTTGTTTGAATATCAGGAGCTCTTACTAATGGGCTATCTCTACACCCCAGCTTCTCCTTATATTTTTATTTAATACTTTATTTAATATTTAACACAATGTCATGCATTGTGTTTCTATTTCATTGATAAAATGTACATTGTGCTCCACTAAGTTAATTTTGCAGCTGAAAAGCATAGACATGTATGGGTTAGCATATATGCCTGTAAGTCTAGAATCAGGGCAATAGAGGCAAGAGGATCAGGAATTCAAGGCCATTTTGGGGGGCATATTTTGAGACAGGGTTTCTCTGTGTAGCCCTGGCTGTCCTGGAACTCACTCTGTAGACCAGGCTGGCCTCAAACTCAGAAATCCGCCTGCCTCTGCCTCGCAAGTGCTGGGATTAAAGGCATGTGCCACCACTGCCTGGCTTCAAGGCCATTCTTGACTATACACTTAGCTCAAGGCCAACCTGAGCTACATAAGCCCTTGTCTCAGAAACCAAATCAAATCAAAACCAAAACCAAAATAACAACAAAAAAAGGAAAACACAGACTTGCTTAAGGAGATTAGTCCATAAATATTTATGATATTTTAAGTACCATGATAGGGAATACAGAGGCCAAGGGAACTATCTGGAATGGATATGCCATCATCACCACCACCACCACCATCACTATTATCATCAATCAGAAAGGTCTCCCTCCACAGCACAGACTAGATGAAATTCAAAATCTACTCCATGTTGGCCTAGAACTTAGCAATTTTCTTTCCTCTATGCTGGGATTACAGATTTGAGTCAGCTAAACGCCACATATTTTAAATTTTACAGTGTGGGGGTGGTAGATTGGCAGACTCTGAAACAGATTATGTCCCTAGTATGTAGTTACATAGTTTAACTTCCAGAGTGATATTTGTACATGTTTGTAATATTTATATCTGTATCGTTCAAATTTAATTTAGAACTCTCAGGCTGTAAGGGCTTTATACAAACAAACCCTTTGTGCTTGAAGAGTTAGCGGTTTGCTTGCATTTTGAAGACTGCTAGAGATAATGTCTGTTCCTGCTCTCTATCTGCTGCCTTGTACTGCTCAAGGAAGAAGTTATGCTGTATTTGTCTACCTCTGTGTGACAAACTATCCCAAACCACAACAACCCAGAACAAAGGAGTTTTTTGTCATATTTTTCTTTTCTTTTCTTTTCTTTTTTTTTTTTTTTTGGTGGGCAAAAAACTCAGGTTGACCTTGGCTGCGTGTTTTGGTTTGGGGACAGTGGGGCTACCCAGCCTGCAGGATCGATCCACTTCTATGGTGGTTTCTTCGCACACATGTAGTGGGCTGGATTTTCATAGCCTTTTTGTTTGTTTGTTTCTTTACATGGCCTCTGATCCTCCTAGACTTCTCTCTGTGGCTTCAGTTTCTTGTCCCCTGGTTGACCTCAAAATACTTTGCTGTTCAGATGGCAACTGACTTGATTACGTGTCCCAAAAGACAGGGACCAAAAGTAGCCTGTTTCGGGAGACTCGGGCCTTGAATCTAGAATTACTGTGCTGGCTGGTCTTACGTCAACTTAACACACAAACTACAGTTATCTGAGAGGAGGAAACCTTAATTGAGAAAAATGACTCCATAAGACATTTCCTTAATTAGTGAATGATAGAAGAGGGCCCAGCCCATTGTGGGTGGTGCTATCCCTGGGCTGGTGGTCCTGAGTTCTGTAAGAAAACAGGCTGAGCAAGCCATGGAGAACAAGCCAGTAATTAGCACTTCTCCATGGCTTGTACATCAGCTCCTGCCTCCAGGTTCCTGCCATGTTTGAGTTCCTGTTCTGACTTCCTTCAATGATAAACAGCAATGTGCAAGTGTAAGCTCAATGAACCCTTTCCTCTCCAACTTGCTTTTTGGTTCTGGTGTTTCGTTGTAGCAATAGAAACCCCAAGTAAGACAACTTGAAACTGCTTTATGGGCCTGGGAGCCACAAAAAAAGATAAGGCCCTGTAAACACAACAACTTGATTTGGGGCATTAGAAAATTACTTTTTGACAGGAAGAAACTTTGAGGCAGGGTCTTGTGTTACCCAGTCTGGCCTTGAACTCAGTATAGTCAAGGATGACCTTAAGCTTCTGATCCTCCAGCCTCCACCTCCAGCGTTGTGGAATTACAAGGAGGCACCACATCATAAAATAAGCTGCACGTGTAGTTTGGTTCATAGCATCTTTGCTTAGCATGCACAGAGCCCTGAGTTCCATCCTCAGCATCACATAAACTGGGTCAGGTGGCACAAGTCTGTAATCCCAGCACTCTGGATTCTCAGCTACATCATGAATTTGAGGCTAACCTGGGATATTTGAGATCCTGCCTCAAAAAAAAAAAGTACAAGTAAAACCAGAAAACCATCAAAGAAGAAGGAAAAGACACAGGGAAGGGGAGAGAGAAAACAAAGAAAGGAAATATAAAAGAAAATTGAAACTGAGTCCAGCCTACCGCAATCTGCAGCAACTTTGGGACTTTCAAGTTCTTAATTTAGTTTTTTTTTTTTTGACACAAGATCTCACTATATGATCTCAGTGGCCTCTGACCTGCAGTCCTCCTGTCTTTGCCTCTCCTGTTCTTGGATTACAGTTCCATGCCTCTGTGTCTGGCTAGCTTTTTCTTCTGTTTGAAGTGAGAAAATTGTCATTGATGCCTAAATTCTAAGAATCATGAGTCTGGAGACCACATTTGTGACTCTAACTGTACACTTAATATTGGTTTTTTTTTTTTTTTTTTTTTTTAGAAACAAGGATCCTATCCAGGCACGGTATAATCTCAGTATCCTGGAGGCTAAAGCAGGAGAATCCTAAACTTAGGACCAGTCTGGGTTACAGATTGAAAGGAGGGGAGAGAACAGGAGGGGAGGGAAAAGAAAGTATCTTTCTATGGGGTTTTTCAGAGGGCTTAGACATGAGAAAGGAAGGCAAATAACCCACCACAAAACAACTGTGTAATTGAATCAGAAAGCTGGTATATCTAGATTCAAGATCAGCCACCCCCTACTCCTATTTTCTCTTTCCAAAATCACCACAGATGACAAAGCAGAGGCTCATCTGAACTGGCACAGACAGACCATAGTTTCATAGCTCCTCATCTGTAGGGTCAGAGGAGGTTGAAGACCAAGCACAGCCAGCTCCTGTTTGGACAGAGGAAACAGACTGTGAGAAGTCCAGTTAAGGGAAGGTTAGGAGACTTTAGGGAACTGAAAGTCACTCAGTGAATCAGGATAGCAGAAAAGGGATGTATGGGGGAATGCCAGAGAAAGTAATGAAGAGGGGTGAGAGTCTGGGGAAACATCCAGGGCTAGGTCATGGGAGCCTTCAGGTCTGGGAGAACTTATCTACAGCCAAGAACAATATTTAAGGGTATGAAATCCTACAGTGGTCTATCAATCTTGGCTTTCAGAAATCCTTGAGGGGAGGGGGGTTAGATAGTGGCAGATAACCTTACTACCCCAATTTAATTGTATACCTGTATCACAGTCTGGCACTCTGAACAGTCAGGTGAGGAGCTGTATGGATCATCCCAGCACTCAGGAGACTGAGGCAGGAGTTTGAAGCTAGCCTGGGATACATAGTGAGATTCTGTCTTAAAAGGAGATAATAATATACTCTATAAACAGGCACAATTATTGTGTATCTCTTAACATTTTGGGGTTTGGGGAAAAAAGTAAGATGGCTGAGCAGGCACAGTGCTGTGCGCAGCTGATGACCTACCTGAGTTCAAGCCCTGGAATGCACAGAAAGGTACAAGGGAAGAACTGGTTCCACAAAGTTGTCCTCTGACCCCACACTCAAGTCATAGCACACGTAAGCACTCATATCGCACATAGCACACATAGCACACATAGCACACATCACACGTACACATACACATAAGCACAGGCACTAACACTAATACTCATTTAAGCATTTTTTTTTATTTATTGACTGGGAGTGAGGTGAGGTGGAGAGTACATGCAGCATGCCTCTGAATGTCCGAGAAGAATTTACAAATGCTGCTTCTCTTCCTCCACCAGGTGGATCCCAGAGTGCCTTTATCTGCAGAACTATCTTCTCTCTCTCTCTCTCTCTCTCTCTCTCTCTCTCTCTCTCTCT
>NW_021604667.1:2778004-2806284 GCF_004785775.1 Grammomys surdaster | reverse complement strand
ACCCAAACACTCACATACACTAACACAACCCCACGACTCGCTGCGGGAGCTGTCCCCCCCCGCCCCCTCCCTCCCCCTCTCCTCTCCTCTCTTCTCCTCTCTGAAGAGCCCCTCTCTGCTGTCAACTGGACCCTTCTACAGACTGCCTACGACCAACTAGGTCAGGAGAGCTGCAGGAGATGAGGATGCATCCTGCTGGGGAAGACAGCTCCCTCATCAAGTCTCTTCCTACCTTGAACAAAGTATCAAGTGCGGATTAGATTGACCGGGACCCACTTCACTATGGATACTTTCTCTACAGGATGCTGGGAGCACAAGGACAGAGTTGGGTTGCTACTTTTCATTCAGTAATGAACTCTGTTTGCCCTGTGCTCCTTGTTATCTGCATTCCATGCTCACTCTTCTGTCTTAAAGCTTAGGCTTTCGCCTTTTGTTCCAGGTCAACCAGTGCTACACAGTGAATCCATATCTCAAATTCATTCACACCCATGTATGCACACACACAGGCACACACAGTCATGCTTTGACATGTACATGTAAGCAATTAAATAAACATATATAATAAAAAAGAATTTTATCGTAAAGTTTTTTCTTCAATTCTGTTCATGTTATTTGTATTTTTTGTTGTTGTTTAATTAGAGTGTATTATATCTGATTGATATCATATCTGGTCCACTTTTTATTTTGTGATAAGATGTCTCTTTATGTACTCCAGGGTGTTTGGAAGTTCAGGTTCACAGTGTCTTAGTCTTCTGTATGTTTTGTCTACAGAGTGTCACCTCCAGACTTGGCCCCCATATATAACTTTTTAAGTATAGGTTTACAAATTCCTTACATTCTGTGTTCCCACCCCCATGAGAGTGCAATTGTGTGTTTCATATTTGAGCTGTGGTGTATGTGTGTGTATGTGTGTGTGTGTGTTTGTGATTGTATGCATATATGTACCTCTGTGTATGGAGCCAAAAATGTATGTTAAGTGTCTTCTGCTATTGCTGTCCATCAATTAATTAATTGTTTTATTAATTGGAGGTAACATTATTAAGAGAATCCATTGCTTTCTGATTTAGCTAGGTTGTAGTCCAGCATTCTGTAAAACTCCCCCTGTCTCTGTTTCCCCAGCAAGGGACTACAGAGGTATAGTTGCTTTGCTGACCTTTTGTATGGGCACTGAGGATCCAAATGCAGACTTTCTTTGCTATTGGACAAGCAGTGTACTCATTTGGCTATCTTTCCAGTGTTCCTTTTTTCTTTGAGACAGGCTGGCTTCAAGCTCACACTGATCCTCCTGCTGTGGCCGGAAACACAAGAATGTTG
This sequence comes from Grammomys surdaster, assembly GCF_004785775.1. Classification (NCBI taxonomy): domain Eukaryota; kingdom Metazoa; phylum Chordata; class Mammalia; order Rodentia; family Muridae; genus Grammomys; species Grammomys surdaster. The sequence continues at coordinate 2,804,970 of NW_021604667.1, read as the reverse complement.
TTACTATGCTTGCCTTTTTTTCATTTTCTTGATTGTTTTCTGTTGTTTTCTAAAATTTTCAAGTTGTGAGCTGGTGAGATGGCTCAGCGAGTAAAGTGCTTGCTGCCAAGTCTGATGACCAGTGGTTGATTCTTGGGAGAATCAGTGGAAGGAGAAAACCAACTTCTAATTATCCTCTGACCCCCAAGAAATATGCAGCATAGCATGCATAACATGCCCCAACACTCAATAAATAAATGTAAATTTAATTTTTTTATTTATGTATTTATTTGTTTTTATCGAGACAGGGTTTCTCTGTGTAGCCCTAGGTGTTCTGGAACTGACTCTGTAGATCAGGCTAGCCTTGAACTCAGAGACCCACCTATTTCTACCTCCTGAGTGCTGAGTGTGAGCTACCACACCCAGCTCTAAATAAGTAAAGGTAATAATTTTAAATAAAATTTAAAATTTTGCTGAACTTCATTTTATTTTTTCATTTCTAATGTACTTTTATGTCAGACTCAAGATTTTCATTGGCTATCAGTAACTACTTTGTTTTTAGATTTTTGTTTTAAGTTTTAAATTACCTGAGTATATCTCTGACTGTGGGAATATGTACAATAAGTGTAGATGTCCTCGGAGGCCAGAAAGTGTTAGATACCCTGGAGCTAAAATTATCTGTGATTGTGAGCTATCCAGTGTGGGTTCTGGGAACTAGTCTCAGGTCTTCCACAAGAGTAGGTTGACCTCTTAACTGCTGATTCATCTCTCCAAATGAATAACTATGTATTGAGTACTTCCACATGCCAGAATCTAGAGATTCCATGTCTGATACAACAAACTTGGTCCCTTTTGGCAATTGAGTCTAGTCAAAGCAGAAGGAATGACTATGGTAAATGCATGAATAACTTATCCATCATGATTAGGACTGTAAGAAGAGACCCTGGGGTTAGGGATATATCTTAGTTGGTTAAGTCTTTGTCTGCCATTCAGGAGGCCATTGTTGATATCGTGATTCCCAGCATGGCATAAAACCAGGTGTGGTGGTTCATGCCTATAACCCCTAGGGTGGGTAGCCAGCCTGGGACGCATAAAATCATATTTTTTAAAAAAAGAGGAGGGCATGCAGGTGGCAGCAGTTGCCACTGCTTCCCAGGATTTTGTGAAAGAATGGACTATTCCTACACTGAGCAGCAGAAAAAACTGCCTCAAAGAGAGAATCTCTCTTTTTGTTTGTTTGATTGATTTTGTTTTGAGACATGGTTTCTCCGTGTAGCCCTGGTTGTCCCAGAATTTGCTCTGTGGACCAGGCTGACTTCAAATTCATAGAAATCTACCTGCCTCTGCCTTTTGTGTCCTGAGATTAAAGGTGTATGGTACCACCACCCGGCAAAAGAGAATCTTTTTATAATATTTTTTAAATTAGCAAACAAGAGGGCACCATTATAACATTTTTGAACAGCGTACTTTAGTAGATAGATTCTCCTTCCTCCTCAGGTCCTTTACCCTCTTGAATACCCCTAAATGCCCTGGTGACAACCTCCCCCTAGTCTGTTTTTCCCACTTTCACGCATCCTTTTGCCTACCCATCATGCTTCCTCGTCCACTATTTTTGTTTCTTTTGGCAACCTTAAGAGCTAGAAGTGAGAACATGTAAGAAAATCAGAAAGGAGATTCTGAGGGGCTGGTGAGGAGGCTGAACAAGAAAGCAAGGCCAGTGTTTCTGGTGAAGTAGGAATCACACTTTTAATCTCATAATCACAGGAAGATCTCTGTGAGTTCAAGGCCAGCAGCCTGGTGTACATATTAAGTTTCAGGACAGCCTGTTTCAAACAGGAGACCCTGTTTCTAAAAACAACACAGCCCCACAAAAGGAGCATGATTCTTGAAGAACTATGTGGCTGGAACAGAGGTGGGTTGGGGCCCAAGTAGGGAAGGAATGAAAGGACCTGGGGGATAATGAAGGGTGAAGAAGTACTTTTTATGGGCTTTATCCCAGTAAATAGTAACAGAGCCATAGAACACTGAGACTAGAGGGAAGTCCAAGGAAGAGGAAAGTCCCAAAGACATAAACTAAGGCAAAACGTTGGCTTTGGCAGTTGGGAGGCATAATGTGTATGTCACTTCAAAACCCATTTGTTTAAACCTAACCTAAATATATCCAATATACTGGAATAACCCAAGGGTGCTGGTATTAGGTAGTAGGTTGGTCTCTTGGGGAGACAATCAAATTATGAGGGGATCTGTGTCCATAAGTAGGATTAATATTCTGTGACAACAGTCTTCAGCCAGAAACTGGCCCCTCTGTCTTCACATGTGAAATCTCACAAAAGGTGTTGTAAGTGAGGAGTGATGGGCCCTCAGTAGACACAAAAGCAGATTGCTTGTACCCTGGTCTTCGGCTGCCTAGCTTCTGGGATTGTGAGCAAGACATTCTAGTTTTTTGTTTGTTTTGTTTTGCTTTGCTTTGTTGTGATTTTTGATTTTCTGAGACATGGTTTCCTATAGAGCCTTGGCTGGCCCAGAACTCCATATAGAAAGCAGACTGAGCTTGGATCTGTAGCTAGCCTCCTACCTCTGTCTCCTGAGTGCTGAGATTACAGGTATGAGCCACTATGCTTAGTCTTGCTGTGTGTGTATGTATGGGGGGGTGTCTCATAGTCCAGGCTGTCTGTTCCTCCTGCCTCTGACTCCCAAGTGCTGGGATTACTGACATGTACCACCATGGATAATTTATGTGGCACTGGGGACGGAACCCAGAACTTTTTACACAAAAAGCAAACATTCTACCAACTTAGCTATGCCTGTCCCCCAAGTCATCCCCTTTTTCTTGTTCAGTTAGGAGAAAAGACTGGGAGGCTGGACGCACTGGACATGGTATGTTAGCTGGAGTAAGGGCATTTCTATAAATAAATAGGGTTAAGAAATGAAAGGCATGTATAGCTTTCTTCTTTTCAGCAGCAGATTTCAGGCTTGGTTTGGACTCCTATTTATGACTTCACTGGAAACAATATCTAGCATATTTAATAATTGTTGGATATTTAATAAAAGTTGCTTTTGCAAGACTTGAACCTATGTCCTTGTGCATGCTAACCAAGAACTCTACCACCTGAGCTATATATATAGCCTGCTTTAAAAACTGGGCATCTATAATTTCAGGACTCAGAAGTCTGAGGCAAAAGATTTCCTTGAATTGGAAGCCATGGTTGGCTGACAAAGTGAGTTCCAAGCCAGTTTGTGCTGAAAGCGAGAGAGAAAGAGAGAGAGAGAGAGAGAGAGAGAGAGAGAGAGAGAGAGAGAGAGACTCTGCTTCAAAACAAAATACAGTTTGAATAAGTTTTGTTTTGTTTTTTGTTTGTTTGTTTTTTTGGTTTTTCGAGACAAGGTTTCTCTGTGTAGCCCTGGCTGTCCTGGAACTCACTCTGTAGACCAGGCTGGCCTCGAACTCAGAAATCCACCTGCCTCTGCCTCCCAAGTGCTGGGATTAAAGGCACGTGCTACCACTGCCCATTTTAAAAAGAGGGAGATGTGGTGTGTATATCTGTAATTCCAACACTTGTAGGTAGAGGGAAGATCAGTTTAAGGCTAGCCTTGGCTATCCAAGACCCTCTATCAAAATAAACAACTCCCTGAGGACTATAACAGTACTAAAGGTGTATCTCAATAGTGAAGCATGTGCTTTATGCAAGAGACCCCAGCACCAAACAAAAGTAAAATAAAAAATAAGTCAAAGTCCATCAGTTATGGAGAACATTAGCAGAGCCATCAATATCCCTTTTGAGGAACAGCTATTTCTCTGGCACATGTGAAAAATGACCAGTAATGAACATAAAGCCTGTTTCTGTTCTATCTTTCTTTTGCAGCATGGTCTCATGCAGTCTAACTTGGCATTGAACTCACTCTACAATCAGAGATGGCCTTGAACTTCTACTCACTCTATTCCCACTTGTCCACTGCTAGGATTGCAGGCATGTACTAGCATGGTAGGTCTGTATAGCAGTAGGAATCAACCCAGAACCTCATGCATGCTGAGGAGTTGCTCTCCCAACTGAGTTATAGTGTCCGCCCTAAGGTGACCCCATTTTAAAACTGAGATAATGGTATTTCAGCCACAAGATTCTTTCTGAACTACCCTGGCCTATAATACGATATCACCACATGTCCTGCTGAGCCTCTTTCACTGCCTCCTGTAGCACGATTTCTACTCCCCATGTGTTTCTAGTGTGCTACATATTGTTGGCAGAGGCTGTGGAGTCTGAACAGCTCTCTCAGAGAATGTATTGTTACTGTTTTACTGACGAGGAAACTGCACCTCAGAGAGGTGGGCATTCTGTTCAAGGTCACTAGCTGAGAGTCAGGATTTCAACTCAGCGTAGGCTGGGCCCTTTCTACTCCATCAGTGGGACTGAATTTTCCTCCAGAAGCCACTTGTCTATCTAGGAAAAAGGGGAAGGGGGAGTGGAAAACCTCCAGCCTGCTGCAATCTGAGGAGTTCCACATTGCCAGTTCTGTATAGAGGGCTTCTAAGTAAGCCTCACTGAAGTACAGGTGAAGAGAACAGCAGTTCTCAACCTGTGGGTCGCCACCCACCCCTTTTGGAGTCAAACGACCTTTTCACAGGGGTCGAATATCAGATATTCTGCATACCAGATATTAACATTACCATTCATAGCAGTAGCAACACTAGAGTAATACAGTAGCAATGAAAATAAATTTATGGTTAGGGGTCACCACAACATGCGGAACTGTATTAAAGGGTCACAACCTTAAAAAGTTTGACAACCACTGGTGTAGAGAAAAAGAACAGATTCAAGGTTCTGTCTCACAGGCGTCTTCCCTGGCTGAAGCATGACTTTCCTTGAAGCATTGCTCAAAGGACACTTTGCTTGAGAGTCCTTTGCTTTCCTTTCTCCCCAGCAAACCAACCAACCTCCCTGTGACCCCAGAGTGACGCTCTTAAATCTTATCACTTTACTTCTCCGCTTTGAGACCTTTGCATGCCTCCCAAGTATCTTTTGGCTAAATTCATCAATATGCCTCTTTCAGCACAGCCTAGGAGGCCCTTTATGATCTGGAGTCCCATCTGCTTTTCCAGCCTTATCATTAGCCACTCCCCAGCTCCCGTCCTGCCAAACTGACTGGCAGTTCCTGGCACTTGCTACATTCACTAGCCAGCTCCCACTCATTCCCCCCCCCCCCGCCAGCCTCCCATACCTTCCCTCCTTCCTCCCCAGAAAGCTCTTGCTGCTCTTGTCCCTTCGTATCAAATCAGGTCCTCCCCCCCTTTGCTTTGCCTATACCCATTTCCCAACTCTCTTGCTTCCTCGACCCATTCTTGCTTTTAAAGGTCTTTCTTGCCTGCCTTGACCAGCACTTGAGTTTAATTTTGCATCATTTTCCTAACTCTATTTCTCAGAGAATTTACTCTTTCTCTTGGTGTGAGCATACCAGTGTTGCCTCCAAGAGCATACCAGAAATGCCAATGGCTTGATGCTAGGCACAGAGCATTTTCAGCATGGGATTGTATCCTTTGCAGCCAATCCTCAATTTTACATGGAGTAGACAGGCTAGGCCATATCACAGTGATGAGAAGAATCCTGTGGGAAAGAAGAGCTAACTACAGGATCAGCTATGGGAAGCCACTCTGAAATCTCCCGGCTTCCTTCAGTTTTCTTGGAAAAAGCAGGGTGTTCATCTCAGGTCCTCAAATCTGCTGATTGTTAAGATGCATAAGCTTCTTACTTTAGACAGCTAACATAGGTGTCCCCCAAATGCTCACTACATGCTAATCTTACCTTACGAGCCAGTAGACATGTGGCAGGAAGGCTCGGGCAGCCCCCCCACGCCCCCGCCCCAAAGCCCAGCTCACTTTGGCAAATGGAAATGATGAGGTGTGGAGCAGGCACCGCAGTCCAATAGAAATTAGCCAGTTTACATTTAAAAATGGGCACAGGGATAGAGGGACTAAGGCCACATGCTAGTGGCATTTGATGGGATCTAGGAACTGTTCCCCCTCCCCCTTCAACCATTCTTGGACAGTTTATTCATAAGCAAAAAGAAATGACAGATTACATTGTGCCAATATATCTCAGATGTATTTCCTAGAGACACTTAGACAGCAGTAGGAGGGGGCTGGGTCATCCTGTGGATAAGAAGAAACTACAGGGTCACTACAGGAAAGTAGGGCAGCTCCCAGCACACGAGGGACAAACAGGCTCATGAGGCAGGGGTGAGAGGAGGCCTGAGATGTATGGGCTCAGGGTAAGATTTATGGGCTGTTCTGTAAAAGTTTTGTTTGCCCCTGGTGTTCAAAGATAGGGCTGAGGGGCTGGGAGTACAACCGTCTATTGAAATGCTATGAAAGCATCCAGGGATCAAGGTGGTTTGTTTTTTTTTTAGCACTGTTCTGTAAAGCAGCATGGCTTTCCTAGTCACCAGCTATCCCCCCCCACACACACACACACTTCAGCTGAATCAACTCTCCTGTGCTCTGCTTCATTCATGCTGCTTCTTAATGGGAGCACTTTTCCAAAACTACAACTTTCATATTACACTTAACTCAAAAAAAAAAAAAGTGTGGATGAGAGCCAAGCTAGCTTGGATGAGGAAAGTCCTGTCTCTACTGAGTGGACATGTCTAGCTGGAGGACACAAGGTGACTCAATTACTGATTTACAACGAACTATCAAAAATATAAATTTGATGGCTTTCCCTTTTCATTACCCTTGGGCCTCCCTCCAGGACAACTCTTCTAGGATGAGACACGTGCTCGAAGCCAGCTGTGGATGCCAGGGCTGAAGAAGCAGGGGAACTGTGTGTTTCTACTCAGAGCCAAGGTGAATGTCATTTCTTTGGTGCAGGGCTTCTTCTGATCGTTTGCCCAGAGAATGAAGTCCAGAGCCTGCCACAGATCACAAGCTTGAAGGGATATATTGGTACCCTCTTCCCTGCAAATGTAAGTAGATCCCCCTACCCCATGGTTAATAAGAAAAAAAAAAGACACTCAAAGACAGCTTTGTTACATTGGGGGAAATATCCTTTAATGTATTTAAGAACTCATCCATGATATATTAGACTCTGGGAGACTGGTCAGGCCTGGCCAGTCTCAGGAGCAGGTTGTTAGAGGATAACTCTACCAGCACATGGAGATATTTTAGCAGCAGACCCAGGCCAGCAGGTATTAGGCATTTGTTCTGTGTCAGTAGTTTACAGTCTTAAATTAGTTTTCTAATGTTTTCAATCTACCCAGAAAAGGCTACTAGAAGCTTAACTTCCCCTTCCCTTCCAAGGAGGATCATGATCCTCTTTCCAAACGTCCAAAGTCCCACAGTATTGGGGCTGGGTACCAGGGCCAGCCTGGTTCTTTGGTCTCTTTCTTTATTGATTGTTCTGACATTAGCTAGCTGCAAGAGACCTGGGACAGGACTAGGGGCCCAGATGTGGTTGGTCTACCCATTCCAGGCACAAACTGCATCAGAGGAGCATCTACTTGGGTGGGGTCAGGAACAACCTAAGAATGAGCTCTCTAGTCCATGTCACCTTCAATGATCCTGGGTGAAGGGGAACAGATGGCGCAGAAGCCCATTGCCTTGTCTTCCCTGATTGCCTGATGCCTTCTTCTCCTTGGCTGACTGAGATGCCTCTTTGTAGTGTATTCCCATGGACTTGATGCGCGATGCACTTGGGGTGCGTTTCAGCCACCGGGTAGTGGGGGTAGTAGTGCTGCTGTTGTTGTTGTTGGCGTTTTCGCGCTCTCTGTTGCGTTCTATCTCCCATTCTTCTGCACCGGACAGCTCCCGAAGGCTCAGAGAAGCATCGGGCCGCAGATAGTGACAAGGTCGGTTGCCACTGTGATCTCGACGCGACGGGTCAGCACTTAGGGCTCCCACCAGAACCTTGATGACCATATCATGGCCTTGTAGAGCCGCCAGGTGGAGTGGCGTGAGGCCACCGCTGCCAGGGGCGCTCACATCAAACGGCAGTCCCTGGCGCCGGGCAAAATCCTGCAGCAGAATGAGCTCTTCGTGGCGCCCGTGCTTTGCCAGCCAGTGCAGCACGCTGTAGCCCGTGATGGGGTCCTCCCGCATCAGCAAGCTGGGCTCAGCCTCCAGCATCTCCAGCAGCACTTCAAAGCGGCACTCGGCAGCCGCCAGAATCCACGCGTGCTCCCGCGGCTCGAGGCACACTCGGCTGCTGCCCTGTCCGCTTGAGCGGCGGGACCCAGGCGCAGCGGGCTCCAAGTGCTCCTCCGACAGCCACCCGGCGGGAGCCGCCCCCTGAAGCCCCAGCAGCTCCCTCAGCGCCCCACGCCGGCGTGCCCCGCTTGCCCCGCTCACCGTCAGGGCACTGTGGAAGCTTCGCTCCTGGGACAGGTTGGCACTGTCCGCGACGGCTTGGCCCGTGTACCTGCCAAGGCTACGGCTGTCTTTTCCGTGGGAGCTGAGCTGTGGGGCGCTGGGAGCGTCCGACTCCGCTGGCCCGTCCGAGGCTTCGGGCAGCGGGTTCCCGTCTTCTGGGGCCTCGGCCATGATCTTCCAGCTGCCGCCAGGGTGGCTCTAGAGTCTAGCGTTCGTTGGCCTTCCAAGGGCCCCACAGGGAGAGGAACTGGAGCTGGCGGTGGGGAAGGAAGCGTCTTGAGCAACTGGACTCCGAGGGAGGGAGCGAAGAAGGGGAGGAGAAGGACCGGTGGGAGGGAACAAGCCAGGAGAGGTTGCCTTGTGGGCGGTGGGGGGCGTGGAGGGGTGGGCCGTCCAGTTGCGTCCCCTGCACCGGCCAGGCGTCTACATTCTGGATATCACTTCACCAGGAGCGCGGCGACCTCAGGACGCGACCAGCTTCACTCCAAGAGGCCAGGTGAGCGGTAGCCGGGCCTTCCGACCCTGGCTGGCAAACTAGGGAGAGTGTGGGGCGGGTACGTGATGCTCTGGTCACCCAAGTTCTCAGCATCCCTGCTGCTGCTGGGGTGAAGAGGCCCCAGGTCGCCTCTTGTCTGTGAACTGAGCTGGGCTTCCAGTTACAGTGTTCAGGAGCGCGATCTTGGAGCATCTGGGGCGATCGCTCCCCACCCTTTTCTTCTTTCACCTTTTTCGCTTCAGGAGTCTTTCCGCACTTTGTCCCTGTGCTCCTTCTGTCTAAGCCTTCAGGGGCCTGGCCGTCTGACTCAGGCTCCTCTACCCTGCTCTTTCTGTAACCTTGACCTTCTGCGCAGTAGCACAGGAGTGCTGTCGGGGATTCCTGCTGAGAAACTTGAGACCAGGGATCCGGTTGGAGAGGTTTTCTCCAGAGTACCGCAGAAGATCTCTGCCTGACTCTGCCTTCTCCATTACTTTTCTGGGTGGCTTTGAAAAAGCAGCTGCAGGTGAGTCTGACCCAGCGCCACAGACACACAGCTATCTTCTTTACAGCTTCATTCATCTCTGGTATTTCCTTAAGAAACTTGCTGACGTCAGTAAATGCATAGCTTTTAGTTTTTTGAAGAAGGTGGATAGTTACTCTTTTTATTAAAACATTAGACTACTCTTAGTCTTTCCTTCTACCAACGGATGATTTTGCTGTTTGCTTGAGTTTTGTTTTTATTTTGAGACAGTATCTTTGAGACAGGCTGTCAGGGAACTACAGGTGAACTTCCCTGCCTCTGGTCTCAAGAGAGTTCTTATATTTTGGAGACAGGGTCTTATGTGGCTAAGGCTGGCCTGGAACTCAATATGTAGCCAACAATAATGGATTTCTGATCTTTCTTTGTCTTCCTCTCAAGTGCTGGGAATACAGGGTTGCCCCCTCCCTTGAGACAGTAGTTCTCACCCCTCCCCCCACAGTGTTAAGGAACTCTGCCTGCAAGCTAGAGGGAGCTAGCTTTTGAACCAGGGAGGGACACAGCCATGATTCAGGCTGTGTTTGGAAGATGATGTTGGGAGAAGTAGAGGCTGGAAGCCAGAGTATTCAAGCAGTCCAGATCAGGATGGGTGGTTACTGAGGCCAAGCCAGTCCTCTCATCTGGCACTTACAGTGGCACCAGCCATGGACAGTGTCAGACAGTGACTTTTCCTCCTTGCTGTGCAAATATTTAGGGCCATCTCTAAATGTCTTGGGTGTTCTTTTGTGACAGTATATGAATTTTAACCTACTTTAAACAATATTTACTCTGTACTAAACACTGCCAGATGCCTGATAGGTGTTATTTCTTATTTCTTCCCCATGGTCTTTGGGGCGAAGAATGATTCCTACTTTCAGTTTGCAGAGAACTTAGACCACTTGCCCAAGGTCACCCAGCAGGAAGTAGCAAGGTAAGTATGTGTGACACGGTAGCCTTTGTTCTGGCACAAAGAGACTGCCAATCAAGCCAGGTTTATCTGCTGCAAAGCACTCACACAAGCACCAAATTGCAGCCAAATGGCTGAGCCAGACCTAGCTGAAGCTTTCCCTTATCTCTCACTTGTCCTTCCCTGCCTAGGTCACCCTCCCTTCTCTCTCTGTCTTTAAAGTTAATTAGCTGATTTCGGGTGCTTTTGAAATTAGGGTCTTATAAAACCCAGGTTGGCTTTGATCTCCTGATCCTCCTGACTCCACCTTCCAAGTGGTGGAATTACATGCCTCTGTTACCATGCCTGGCTCTGTTTTGGTTTTGAGATAGGATTGTTTCACACAGTTCCGGCTACCCTGGTACTCACAGGTCTGGAGCTCTCAGCAATTCCCCTGCCCCAGCCTCCCAGTACTTGCTTCTAGTAAAGTTCTTCAAGCTTTAAGATCAGCCTCAGTATCCACCTTATCCAACCAACCTCCTCTGGCCCAGCCCAGAATGATGCTCTTATTTCCCAACCCCTGTTTCTATGGACCCACTGTCACCTAGAGTAGAGGTTATTGCCTGTTCTATTTCCCTTCTTTCTCAGACAGGTCAATTGAACTCTGAACTGTTTGATAACTGTACCAATCTATCCTTGTGCATACTCTGTATTTGCAGAAAAAAAAATAGGTGCTACTTTATTCTGGTTTGGCAGCTTACAAGACTGATTTTGTGTGTATGAACGTGTGAGTTTGTGTTGGAAGGGTCCATGTCAACTGGTATGGTATCACTGTATCACACCAAATCTGCAGGACTTAGAAACTCATTGATTTGCTCAATTTATAAAAATAAAGGAAAATAGTGATTAAGTTTTCCTCGAGCCAAATGGCCAAAGCTATCCCTTTGCTTCTGTAGACTACTTAAAGACCAGGCCCAGGCCCAAAGTGGACTTCCAAGCTCCTGGGCTTTCATTTTCAAAATGAACTCCGATTGACAAGCAGCTATTCTGTTACTCTGGAAACTCCCTTCCATAACCCCAAATCTGTAAACACCAAACCGCATGCATGCACACTCACATACTTCCAGAATATGTGAACAGCTGCAGCAATATTTTCTTTAAATCAAAATGTCAGCATGGAGAATGCAGGATGGAAGAAAGCTGGAACTATTCATTGTCCTTGCCACTAAGCAAGCAGTTAGCTCCCTTCCTGTCGGCATTAATAATATTGCTAGTTCCAGCTCAAAGACTGCAAAGGCAGGCACCTGCCCAGCAGAACACATGTGCTCTTGTTGAATTCCATTTCCAGAGACTGAAGCCGTGTTGCTTCTCTGGTAGCTTGTTTCATCTTTGCTTGGAGACCTCTCTTCCCTAGATCACCAGCTGCACACCCTGATCCCCACAACCCCAGACTCCACCTCCATTTTAGCAGCAAGGGAACAGGTTAGAAGGAACGAGAAACAGAAGGGATGCTAGCAACTTGCTTATGACTGAGATGCTAGTTATGCGAAGCAACTGCCAGCCTTCATCTTACTTGCACGTCCAGGAGTCCAGGATGGAACCTAGGTCTCACACAAGTTAAAGAAGTGCTCTACCACTAAGCCACATCCCTAGCTCTCATCTGTTCAAACCCTGGGAAATGATTGGCCCAGAGTTAGAAGGTAGTACCTATGCATACCACCACACCATCACCACCACACCATCACCACCACACCATCACCACCACACCATCACCACCACACCATCACCACCACACCATCAGCACCACACCATCAGCACCAAACCATCAGCACCACACCAAAAGGTGACTTGAGATGGGTAATTTGTATTGCTGCTGCTGGAATACTGTATTAGTTAGGGTTCTCAGGAGTCACAGAGCTTACGGAATGTCTCTATATAGTAAGGGAATGTGTTGTAATGATTTACAATCTGGAGTCTAACTAACCCAACAATGGGCAGCTCTGAATGAGAAGTCCAAAAAATCTAGAAGTTGCTCAGTCCCATGAGGCTAGTTGTTTCAGCTGGTCTTCTGTGTAAACTGGAATCCTGAAGTGGGTTCCAACAGATGTGCTGGCAAGTACATGTAAGTAGGTGAAGAAGAGTGAATCTTCCTTCTTCCATTGTCCTTATGAGGGTCTCCAGCAGAAGGTGTGGCCCAGATTAAAGCTGTGTACCCCCACACCTAGATTTGGGACTTGCTCTGTCAATCTGCTTGCCTCTTTCTCCTGAAATTAAGGACGTGTACTATCTTGCCCGGGCCTAAGCTTTTCATGGCCACTATGTCTCATGATCTAGATCAACAGCATCATTCCATGTCAAAATCTGGATCAAAAGCCTGTGTCTTCCAGCCTCAAGATCTGGATCACAGGTGTGCCCTTCATTTCTGGATTGCAGTTCATTCCAGACTTAGTTAAGTTGGCAATCAGGAATAGCCATCGTAAATACCTTTAATGCCTCGGTGGTTTTAGCTATGAATCCTGTCCTATGATAACGAAGAGGAGTTGTTCAGAGAGTTTCTAACTATGTTGTCTAGGCTGGCTTTGACCTCAAGATCCTTCTGCTTCAGCCCACTGAGTTTTGGGATTATGGTGTGGGCCACAATGCCTTACCTAAAATAAGTCTGTTTGTTGTTTTTGAGAAAGAGCCTCACTATATAGCCCAGGTTGTCTTCAAACTTGTTGATTCTTTGTGACTCAGCCTCCCAAGTACTGAGATTAGAAGCTTGCATCAGTGACTCCAGCTAATTTTTAACACACAGTTTCTCAGGAACACTGGTCCTAAAGTAAAGTCAAAGGCATGGGTAGCCTAGGATGTCAGTGGAATTTGGCAGTGGACTTAATAGGTTCTGAAAAATTGATTAGTACCCAACAGCCAAGAGGAAGATGTGTACAATATAGTAAGTAAATCTCTCAGGCTCCTATAGTGTCTGTCAAAGGGGGAAATTGGGAACATTCTAGAGACTACAGATGTAGGGGTTTCCCCCTTGAAGACCCATGCCAATGTTAAAAGATTTGGGGGTAGGAACAGGTGGCAGGGTCTTATTAATGTTGTCCTGTGTGGTCTGGAATGCAGAGATCTGCCTGCTTCTGCTTTCTAATTTCTGGGATTAAAAGTATACACCATGAAACCCAGATATAGTCTCATGATTCTTAGTGAGATAGAAATCTGTTTTTCCTCACTATGTACATACTACATGGGTATGAATGGGTGGTTCAAATAGAAATGTCCTCCATAGGCTCACATTTGACTACTTGGTCCCCAGTAGGTGCAGCTGCTTGGGAAGGATTAGGAGGTGTGACTTTGTTTAGAGGAGCTGTTTCATCAGGGGTGGGCATTGAGGTTTTCATGCCATTCCACGCCCCATCTCTGTATTTCAAGATTTACACTCTCTCAGATGTTCCTGCTGTCACACCTTTGTTTCAGCACCATGGACTCTAACTCACCCCAATTAAACCCTTTCTTTTATAAGTTACAATGGCCATGGTGTTTTGTCACAACAATAGAGCTGTAGCTAACACAGAGTGTGTGTCCCAGAATGGAAGTTTGAGTGGTATGGTGTGTGTGTGTGTGTGTGTGTGTGTACAATGTCAGTTGTTGATCTATGGTTGTAATTTCCCCTTCTTGAAGCTTTTATCCTAGGAGAGATCTTTAAAATTTTAAATTTTTGTTTTGCTTACTGTGTATATGTATGATTTGTGTGTGTGTGTGTATGTGTGTGTGTGTGCACTCACGCACACGCTTAAGTAAATGAAAGAGTGTGCATGGTGCGGTTGCAGATATGGAGATCAAAGGACAACTTGGTGGAGTGGGGGGTCTATCCTTCCACCTTTCTGTGGTTCTGGGGATTGAACTCACCTCATCTGCTTTGCATCATGTAGGGTAGCATGCATCTTTGCCCACTGAGCCATTCATCCAACCAGGGATCTCATTTTCAATATTTTTCCTTCTAGACTTTGTACTTTCCCAGTCCTCTGAGATTATCTCCCTCTATTCTTTCATGTACACATCAAAAGTTTAAGTCTTATTCATGAGCTCAGGCTACTGGGAGTGGAAGGTGGTATAATCAAATTGAAGTGTCCTCAAATCACGTGTTCACACTGCTCAAAATGACCTGGTGGTGCCCAGGGAGCAGAAAGAAGCCTTTTGACATCGGTAGTAAATTCAGAAGGAAACCCGTCTTAACACTAGGGCTTAAACACCCTGTCTGCGGTCCAATAACCCAGCTTCGGGTCTGAAGTGTGAGGAGAAAAATTATTCCACATTGCATCGAGATTGTGACGAAACCAACTGCCTTCTGCAGGAAAATGCTGGTAGTATTACCATGTGCGGACACACGGGGGCGCTCTAGCAACCCAATGACTGAGAAAACATGAAAGGCAGGGTTTGAGGCTGGGTGAGAGACTTTGCTGGTGGGGGAGAGGGGAATCAGGCTTGTGGCATGCCCCAGAACTACTCACCCTTGGCTTTTAGGTAGTAGTAAGGAAGGAGGTACTGGTGCCAGGACTTATGGTAAGACCTACAGATGTAATCCTGAAGAAGAGAACCATCTGGAGAGGGAGAGGGAGGATAGTGGGTGGCACAGTGGTTTGTCACTTTACTCAAGAGCCAAGCGTTAACTCAGTGGTAGAACGCTTGTCTGGCATGTGTAAGGCCTTGTGTTACAACCCAACCCCATCACTGAAAAAAAAGACTTCTATAATATTTAAGGCTTGGAATAATACTAAGAACTTTTTTAAAAACACGGTTTCCTTCCTTCCTTCCTTCCTTCCTTCCTTCCTTCCTTCCTTCCTTCCTTCCTTCCTTCCTTCCTTCATTTTGCATCAATGTATGTGTTTGTAGGGCTGGAGATTGAACTCAGGTCCTCACAGCTGCTAGGCAAGCATGTTCTACTACTGTGCTATGTTCTCGGCCCTCTTTGCTCAACTTTAGACAAGGAATTGTGTGTCATCTAGTCTGGCCTTGAACTCCAGGACTCAAGTGATTCTCCTACCTCAGGTCCCACCTCAGATCCTGGATATATATATATAATGTGTGTATGTATATATGTGTATGTATGTATATGTGTATATGTGTGCATATGTATGTGTATATATATGTATATGCACATGTGTATGCATGTGTGTGTGTGTTTGTTGTGGAGTTGGTTGTATCCTTCCACCTTTACACACACACACATACACACACACACACACACAGAGACACGCAGCAGTAAGGAAGGAGGTACTGGTGTCAGGATTTATGGTAAGACCTACAGATGTCATCCTGAAGAAGAGAACCATCTGGAAAGAGAGGGGAAGGATATATTTGTGTGTGTATATATATATGTATATATGTATTTTGTTCATGACAGAGTTTAACTGTGTGGCCTTGGCTGTCCTGGAGCTCACTCTGTAGACCAGGCTAGACTCGAACTCAGAAATCCGCCTGCCTCTGCATCTCAAATGTTGGGGGATTAAATGCAGGCACTACCACCTGGTAAGAAAAAATAATTTTCATGTGAAAATAATCTTTATGTGCAAATGTGTCTTGTCTGCATGCATGTATGTGTAGCACATGCATTCAATGCTCACAGAGTCCAGAAGAAGGCATCAGATTCCCTGGAACTAAAGTTGCAGACAGATGTGAGCCACCCAGTGCGGATGCTGGGAACTGAACCCAGGTCTTCTGTAAAAGCAGTAGGTGCCTTTCTTAATTGCTGAATCACCTCTCCAGTCTGGGTCCTGGCTCTTTTGTGTTTTTAATGGTCTCTTTAACTTAGGCAACAAGCTAATGATGTGTATAGAAGACAAAGACTGAGGGAGGCCAAGTGATCTGCCTAAAGCTACCTGGCTCAAAAACCACAGAGCGTTCTGGATGTGCTGGTGTATGCCTCTGATTACAGCACTTACGAGGTAGAGGATCCTTGCTTTCAAAAGCCCACTCCAGGCTCAGTGTCTCTGCCTTTCTGCCCACTGATCAGGATGTAGCTCTCAGCACTTCTCCCACCATAACGATAATGGACTAAACCTCTGAAACTGTAAGCAAGCCCCAGTTAAATGCTTTATGAGAGTTGTTGTGGCCATAGTATCTCTTCACAGCAATAGAGCAGTGATTTCAGCCCTCAGTTTGATTATTTCTTGCCTTCTACCCCTCCTGGATGTATTTGCTTCTTTTCGTTCTAGAGATTTCAGGTGTGCTTTTAAGTTGCTGGTATGAGATCTCTGCAACTTCTTTATGAGGACATTTAGTGCTATGAGTTTTTCCTCTTAGCACTGCTTTTATTGTGTCCCATAAATTTTGGTATGTTGTGGCTTATTTTCATTGAATTCTAGAAAATCTTTGACTTCTTTTTTTTATTTCTTCCCTAACCCAGATATCAATGCGTACAGAGTTGTCCAGTTTCCATGAGTTTGCAGGCTTTCGGTTGTTTCTGTTGTTACAAGTCAGCTTTAGTCTGTGGTGGTCTGATAGGATGGAGGGGGCTATTTCAATTTTCTAGTATCTGTCAAGACAGGCTTTGTGCCTGAGCATATTGTAAATTCTGGAGAAGGTTGCATCAGGTGCTGAGAAGAAGAAATATTCTTTTGTGTTTGGATAAAATATTCTATAGATATCTGTTAGGTCCATTTGATTCATAATGTCTGCTAGGTTCATTATTTCTCTGTTTAGTTTCTGTCCTGAATTGTCAATTGGTGAGAGTGGGATGTTGAAGTCTCTCACTATTAATGTGTGGGCTCTATGTACAATTTAAACTTTAGCAATGTTTGTTTTACAAATGTGGGTGCCCTTGTGTTTGGGGCATAGATGTTAAAAATTGAAACTTTGTCTTGGTGGATTTTTCCTTTGAGTGTGAAGTGTCCTTCCTGACTCTTTTGTTTTGTTTTTCGAGACAGGGTTTCTCTGTATAGCCCTGGCTGTCCTGGAACTCACTCTGTAGACCAGGCTGGCCTCGAACTCAGAAATCCTCCTGCCTCTGTCTCCCAAGTGCTGGGATTAAAGGCGTGCGCCACCACTGACCGACTATCCTGTCTCTTTTGAATAATTTTGGTTTGAAGTCTATTTTATTAGATATTAGAATGGCTACTCCAGCTTATTTCTTAGGTAAATTCGCTTGCAACTTTTTTCTAGCTCTTTATACTGGAGTAATGATTATCTTTATTGCTGAGGTGTGTTTCTTGTATGCAGCAGAATGATGGATCCTGTTTTCTCATCCATTCTGTTAGCCTGTGTCTTTTTATTGGGAAATTGAGTTCATTGATGTTGAGAAATACTAATGATCAGTGATTGTTATTTTCTGTTATTTTGGTGTTGAAGTTGTTAGTGTGTGTGTGTGTGTTTGTGTGTGTGTATACACTTTCCTTGGTTTTGCTGGTTTGGAACTAATTATCTCCTGTGTATTGGAATGTCTTGGTTTCTCCATCTATGGTAATTGAAAGTTTTGCTGGATATAATAGTCTAGATTGGCATCTGTGATCTCTTAGGGTCTGCAAGACATCTGTCCAGGATCTTCTGGCATTTAGAGTCTTTGTTGAGAAGTCAGGTGTAATTCTGATAAGCCTGCCTTCATATGTTACTTGCTCTTTTCCCCTTGCAGCTTTTAATATCCTTTCTTTGATTATTATATGGTGGGGGGAACTTTCTTTCCTGGTCCAGTCTGTTTGATGTTCTGTATACTTCTTGTATGTTCATAGGTATCTCCTTCTTTAGGTTAGGGAAGTTTTCTTCTATGATTTTGTTGACGGTATTTTCAGGCTCTTTGAGCTGTGGTTCTTTTTCTTCTATTCCTAGTATTCTTAGGTTTTGTCTTTTCATAGAGTCCCAGATTCCCTGGGTGTTTTGAGTCCAGAGTTTTTTAGATTTAACATTTTCTTTGACTGCTGTATCAATTTCTTCTACTGTATCTTCTACACCTGAGGTTCTCTCTTCCATCTCCTGTGTTCTGTTGATGCTTGCATCTGTTGTTCCCGTTCCATCTTCAGGATTCCCCTCAGTTTGTGCTTTCTTTATTGCTTCTATTTGAACACTTTTGTACATCTCTTTCAACTATTTGTCTTTTCCTTGCTTTTGTTAAGGGACAGAATTCACTTCTTTAAGGATCTCTTATCTTCATAAAGTTGGTTTTAAGGTCGTTTTCTTGTGCTTCAGCTGTGTTGGGCATATTCAGGGCTTGCTGTCATAGGATAGCTGGGCTCTAGTGGTGTCATATTGCCCTTGCTGTTGTTGATTGTGTTCTTATGCTGGGATCTAGGCATCTGGGTTTGGGGTGATTATAGGCATAGTTACTGATTTCTGGCCTTGTTTTTGTTGGATGGGTGTTTTGTTCCTTGGTTTTTTTCCTACTCTGGTCTTTTGGTCTGTGTGGCCTGTGGTTAAGCAGGGGTTCTCTGTCTGAATCAGAGGCCTGACTTCTGGCAGCCAGTATACCTGTTGTTGAGCAGGGAGTCTCCGCCTGAGTTGGGGGCTACAGTTCTGTAGGCTGCTATGGCTTCTGGTCCAGCAGTACATCTTCACCTGAGTCCCCCTATCTGTCTTCTTTTGGCTAGTGTTGCCTGCACTTAAAGCAAGGGCTGGACTGGAATTTTCTATGTGACATAACCTGGCCTCAGCCATGTCATCCTCCTGAGGCCTGGGATTATTGACATGCGATACTACACTTGGATAATTTTTTAATTTTGTACCTTGAATCATTGTTGAGTTGCACACTTTTTAAAGATTTATTTATTATGTATACAGCATTCTGCCTGCATGTATGCCTGAAAGCCAGAAGAGGGCACAAGATCTCATTACAGATGGTTGTAAACCAATATGTCATTACTGGGAATTGAACTCAGGACCTTTGGAAGAGCAATCAGTGCGCTTAACCTCTGAGGCATCTCTCCAGCTCCACATTTTGGGTTTTAACATCTTTGTTTCTTGGGTGGGTGGGAAATCCTGGTAGAGCAGGACTTAATCTGAATAAAATAATTCTGTATTTTGAGATCTAGTGTTATAAATTTATATTACATTTGTGTGTGTGTGTTTGCACTCTACTTGTCATAGCAGCTTCCTGCTCGTTATTTCTATATGTAAAATAATCATTTTTGATCATAATATGTCTGCCCCTTTATGTTTCCCTTAGACCAGAGAAATGGTGTAGACTGGATAAGTGGTGTGCTGAGGATTTCACCAACTGAATAGAGTCTAGTGAATAAAAAAGAATGAACATCTGGGATTTAGAAACATCTCTCTTAGCTGCAGATAACACTTCCCGTGCTGTCTTTAGTATAATACTGATTGTTTGAGTCATCACCAACAATTTTAGATGTCTCCCAGCAGCGTTTTCTGACAAAGGCATACATTTCAGTTTGTCACCACAGTGTCTCGTGGACATCATTTTGACTACTTTAATAATGATAAGCAAAATATATGTATCCCCAAAGGGCTGGATGAATGTTTGTCTTTTGGTTACTAAGCTAAAACTTCAGAGCTCAGTAGGGCCTGCTTAACGGTACAGCATGTACCTCCAGCATTAGTTACCAGACCTGGACTCCACCTCTGACACTGGGGGAAAAAAGAAGCATTTAAACAAGTATCTTTACTGGAATAACAATCACAAATTTCTTTCTTTCTTGGCTTATTTTTCTTTTTTTGAGACAGGGTCTCTCCTGTAGCCCAGGCTGGTCTCCAACTCATTATATAGCTGAGGATGGCCTCAAACTCTTTTTGTAAATTGTATTTAGCAGACATCACCATCATGCTCGTCTCCCATTCGATTATGCCCTATTGGTATATTCATTTAATCCAGGAAAAATGGAAACTGATCAGCCAGAAGAAACTCTCCCCACCACTGAAAGCAATAGTGAATTTGGCAAAGGCCCTGCAGAAGATATAGCAGAGGACCAAGCATTAAAAGCTCTAGAAACACTGATGAAGATGATGGAATTGTATATCTTGCTTCAGTGCAAGAATGCTGTGGAAAAGGAAGCAAGAATCTTAAGGCTCTGAGTCTCCCATTAAAGGATGTGCACAATGAAGTTTGATGATCACTGTAGGTAGTCCATGGCATTTCCCATGCAGGGAAGAGGTGTTTTGACAGAATGCCTCTGGATTGAGGTGGCTGTCCCATGCTTCCTTCAAGAAGAGATTATATGAGGTCCTCACTGAGGACCTCTTCCTCCTGGTTGAGGTGGCTGGGGCAGGAACAGGGCTTAGAATCTACTTCTTCCACCACCACCAGAGGAGATCTAAGGGCTTGTGGTAGAAGAGGAAGGCCTTGAGGCCATTATGACAGCATGGTTGGTTTCAGTGCTGATGAAATTTAGGACTGCAATAGATACAGGGAGCCCATCAGAATTGCAGATGGCTTATATGCCATAGGGTGGTTCTTGATATGTTTATTCCTGTGCAGGGGTTTGTTTGTAGCTCATATGGTGATCTTGGTGGACCTATTATTACTACATCACTACTCCCAAAGATTTGGCCAAATCTATTTTTGGCAAAGGTGGTCAGTGGATTTAACAAATCTGTCATGAGTCAAGAGCTTCAGTCAAAATTGGTGAGCTTTGAGCCAAAAATTGGATCGTTACCTTTATTGGAACATAGGACCACATACAGAATACATACTGTTGTGGTTTGAATGAGAATGGCTCACATAAGCTTATAGAATATTTGCATGCTTAGTCCCCAGTTGATGAACTGTTAGGAAAATTATGTATGTCTTTGTTGAATTAGATGTGTCCTTGTTGGAGGGGTATGTCCTTGTTAGAGGAGGTGTGTCCTTCTTGGAGGAAGTGTGTCTCTGAGGGTAGGTAGGCTTTGAGATTTCAAAAGCCCAAGCCAGATCCAGTGTCTCTCTCTGCCTGCTCTCTGTGGATCCAGATGTAGACCATCTCCAGTACTATGTCTTCCTGCATGCTGCCATGCACCCTGCCATGATGGACTAAATGTCTGAAACTTTAAGCAAGCCTCCAATTAATGCTTGCCTTTATAAGAGTTACCTTGGTCACCGTGTTTCTTCACAGCAATGGAACAATGACTAAGTCACACAATATTTCCTGCAGATCAGCATAATGCAGTACACAGATGTTGAGAGATCTTAATTCAAGGGAGTTTTTTACAGTGTGAAGAAGTATTCTGGAAAGTTTTTCTAAGATTGGTGGGAAACTGAAGGAGTCCTGCATCTTTACTTCTATCTGTTTCTGTTTAAAAAGCCAGCATTGAGGTTGGGGATTTACCTCAGTGGTAGAGTGCTTGCCTAGCAAGCGTGAGGCCCTGGGTTCGGTCCTCAAGCTCTGGGGAAAAAAAGACAAAATAGAAAGCCAGCATCCCTCTGCTTCATAGATATTCTGCATCTGAGGTGTAGTGGAGCTGCTGCTGCTCACCAGGTAAACACAGAGGTGGAGCAAGGTCACTCAAAGTTTGGAACAGCAACAGAGTGAGTATTTTTTATTTTTTGTTTATTCTTGATGGCTTAAAACCCCCCTCAAGTAATTATTGTGAACACCTTGCTTTAACACTGTAACACTGGGGGCAGAACAGGGAGGAAAGTAATAGTCCCCATGTCCCTGGCATTTGCTTACAGCAATGTGCAGAATGTAGTGCTCTATTTTTAAAAGGAGTTATTTATTTATTTTATGTATTCATTTATGTATTTATTTTATACTGTATCTGAGTATACACTTGCTTGCCACAGGAGGGCATCAGATCGCATTACAGATGATTATGAGCCATCATTTGGTTGCTGGAGATTGAACTCAGGACCTGTGGAAGAGCAGTCAGTGCTCTTAACCACTGAGCCATCTCTCCAGCCCTTTAATGCTCTTTTGCAAGAAGCATTTTATGATTTTTAAAATAAATATAGTGAATATAAAAATTGTATATTATTATTGTGTGTGCTTGCATACACATAAACATGTATATGCTGTGGCATAGAAGTCAGCATACAGTCAGATAGTGATGGTATATGCCTTTGATCCCAGCACTCAGGAGGCAAAGGCATATCTCTGTGAGTTCTTGGCCTGCCTGGTTGACAGAGCAAGTTCCACGACAGCTATGGCTACACAATGAAGCCCTATCTTGGGAAAGAAACCAGCGGGCTTGATAGCAGCCTCTCTTATCTGCTGAGCCATTATCCCTGGCTTCAAACTCTTTAGTCCTCCTGCTTACCCCTGAAGAGCTGGATCATAGCTGTGTGCCACCATAGCCAGCTGACTTCTCATCACAGCCAGTTTTTTCATTACTTTTGCTTTATAATGAAGAGCTAAGACAGGCGTGGGAGCCGCACCCTTTCTGTCATTTTCCTCTTGCCCAATTTCACTGTGTTCTTCATAGCATCTCATGTAAGCTGTGCTTTCCTGGCAGGAATCTTTTCAAGGCACTTTTCCTTTGTGGGAGGACTGGCTTAGGTAAAACCAGATTAGATAAAACCGGAATATAAATTGTGAATTCATAGACCCAGTATAGAAATTACATAATGTTTGGGATATGCTAAAAATAAAATAAAAGAGAATGGGCTTCTAACTTTGATGTAGTCACTTCTGGTCCCCCTTCACTCTGTTTAGCAATGACCATCTTACAAAGGGACTGAGTGAGGGAACCTTTGGCAACCCAAGTTTTGGGTACATTTAATTTATATATATATGATTTCTTTCATTTATGTATGTATATGCATCTATCTGTGTTAGAGTATGTACATATGTGTGTTCAGGTACCCATGGAGGTCAGAGGAGGATACTAAATCCCTTGGAGCTGGAGTTACAGGTGGTTGTAAGCCACCCAACATGGATGCTGGGAACCAAACTCATGTCCTCTAGAAGAGTAGCAAGTGCTCTTAACTGCTAAGTCATCTCTCCAGCACCTATTAATTAATTAATTAATTAATTAAAGTGTATTTCCTAATATTTTCTTCCCATGCCTTAATGAATCCTTTCTTGTATAGTCTGTTTTGGAGACAATTGGTTTACTACATTGAGGCCATTTTCCCAAATAATATAGATAGGCATGGTGGCACATGTCTGTAATCTCAGTACTTGTGACCAGGCAGGAAGACCTTGAGTTTGAACCAGCCTGGGCTACATAGCAAAGTCCAGACTTGCCTGGGGTATCGCAGGCAACAAAACAAGAACACACAAGGTGACTGGGTACCAGTGAAGAAAGGAAGTCAGAAGCATCCATTAGGGTGTGACGGGGCCAATGTTCAAAGCTTCTGTCTGACCTCAGTGCTTCTGCTCCTTCTGGTTAATTCAGCCACATATTTCTGGGTTTTGACACTAGAGTGGAGAAACTTTTTTTTCATTATCTTGTCTCATCAGAAAGTGCCTTTCCCTCTGGGTAGAGTATGACAGAATAGAGGTTGGGATTAGAGCAAGGTTGGGCAGTGCTATGTGAGTGGCCCAGGGCTAAGCATTCAGTCCCTCATTCATTCAGGAGACAGCTACTTAGTAGAGCCTCTGGGAAGTCGTCTACCCAACAGACCCAAAATGCAATGTCTCCAAATCAGCACACAGAACAGTCTGCCATCTCTGCCCCACAAGCAGTATCGCTAGTATAAGTTGGTCGTGTGCCAGGCAGGGTGTTACTTTCCATGTTTCTATGTCACTGGAGTCTCACAGTGGCTTTATAAGAACAGTGTTGTCAGGTTTGGAGAGAGGATGGTTCAGCTGTTAAGAGAAATGCACTACTCTTGCAGACAGCCCAAATGCTGTTGCCAGCACCCAAATTGGGTGGCCCACAGCCCCATGTAACTCCAGCACCAGCGAATACAATATCTTCTTCTGGCCTCCACAGGTAGACACACACACACACACACACACACACACACACAGAGGCACACACAACAACAAATAAAATTAATCTCAAAAGGGACAATTTTGCATATTATTCTCATATAATAGATGCAGAGCTGAGGTTTAGAGGGAGTAAGTAACTTGTCCAAGGCCACTGATAACAAGAGGTTAACCATCTACTAACAGATCTGGGAGCCGTCAATCATTGCCTGAGACAGAGAATAGACAGAATCGCCTTTCTTAGGGAAATGGACTCCAGACACCTTAAAAATGGTACAGACTGTGGGTTGGTGTTTGACTAATAAGAAAGGAAACTAGGGTTGGTGGGATTGCTCAGGGGGTAAAAGTTCAATCCTTGGGACTTACATGGTAGAAGGAGAGAACCAAAGTTGTCCTCCAACTTCCACACACACACTGGGACACTGCCCCTTTACAAATGTAATTTTTAAAAAGAAACTAGAATGTTGGTCATTATATGACATATTTTTAAAGAAAAGAAAGAATTATATACATATATAGACAGACAGACAGACAGACTTGTGTGTGTGTGTGTGTGTGTGTGTGTGTGTGTGTGCTAACTCCCTACAGGAAATAACATGCCCTGGCCCCAGGTTTTGAGTTAGACTTATCTGCCAACTCCCAACTGGAGCATGAAGCCCAACCTACCTACAGTATTTCCTGGCTTTTATTTGGTTCTTTTGGTGAGTTGTGTTGCTGTTTCTGAGATAGACTCAGTCTTTTTCTCTGTCTCTGTCTTCTCTCTCTCTCTGTCTTCTCTCTCTCTCTCTCTCTCTCTCTCTCTCTCTCTCTCTCTCTCTCTCATTCTAGTCAAAGCTGACCTGGAACTCACTATGTAGGCCTCACTAGGCTAGCCTCAAACTCATGGCAATCCTCCTGCTACCAATGACTTGTGGCTTTTTAAAAATTTATTTATTCACTTTATATCCCAATATCAGTGCCCCTCTCCTCCCAATACCCCCTCATGCAGCTCCCCCACCTGGCTTGTGGCTTTTACATTTATTTTTGAATAGTATGTGTTGCTGACAGTGGAACTTTAGGAGATGAAGCAAAAACTTTGTACACAGCTAGCGAAGCACTGGTATCAACAGTGGCCTTGGTCCAGCCGACACTTGGAGAACAAGAGTGGTCAATACCATGTAAGGGAAGTAGCGAGCTGCCTGAGAGTGGTTCCCCACAAGTTTGGGAAAGGCAGGGACATCTGACCTTATTCCTCTTGAAAGATTTCTAAGAACAGAGTGCTTGACTTTCAATGACAAGAGATTGAACAGCCAGTCTAGCCTGCACTTCAAGAGCTTCTCCGGCTGTGCTCTCCATCTGGCTGCCATTAAGGAGAGCACTGGTGTACTGCTCTCCTGTGCCATGCCCTCAGTGTGGGGTGGGCATCACCATCTCTGTGTTTACACACAATGCAGCTGATGGCTACATGATAGGACAGATAGAATATTTCTAGAAAGTGGAATTTGATGTTTAGAGAGCTAAGGGTCTGAGCAGGTACCCAGACTCCAGCGTCTCCCTCCTACCTTCTGCCATACACGTGCGGGCACCCCAGCCCTGCTTCTCCCCACAGCTCTGCTTGACCAGTCTTAACTTAACCTCATCTCTCCTCACAGTCCCCCAGAGTCAGAAGGCTCAGCCTCCATTTTATCATTTCCTAATCTCAATTTAAATGACTTATGTCTCAATTCCACATCTAAGTTAATGTCACAAAATGAGCACAGGGGGAAAGGCAAAGATTGAGCAACCAGAACTGGAGTGGGTAGGGGACTAGGACGTAGAGACCATGGGGACTGCCGTTCTGAAGTCATGGACAGTCCATAGTAAGGTTAGAGTGAAGCGGACTGCCAGAGGGCTGGGTTGGAGCGGCTGATCTCTCTTTGGGCTAGAGCCTGGCGCAGGGCAGAACCGTCAACTAAGGGTTATTTGATTAGCAAACATCTCCAGAGTGGAATGCAGAGGAGAAGATGTCCTCTTTCTTAGGCTAGTATCCCGAGCCCCTTAAGGCCTGCCTTCATTAAACTGATAAAAGCTAATGCCAGGGCTGTCAAGATGGCTCACTGGGGGAAAGGTGCTTCCCACCAAGCCTAAGGATCTCAGTTTAATCCCCAAGACGACATGGTTGAAGGAGAGAGCCAACTGGCACTAGTTGTCCTCTAATTGCCACGTGTGCACCACGATGTGCAGCAGTAAACCTATGCATAAACACAAAATAAATAAAAACCTAATAAAAGCAATGTTTAATTGCACCTGGTGAGCTCTTTCAACCTGCAAGCCACTGCTCCGACTTTTAATCTTCAAACAGACCTTACAAGTTGATTCCATTATTACCCCCATTTTCCAGGTACAGAAACTGAGGCACAGAGTAGTTAAGGGACTTGCCCGAGACTGTTCAGCTAGTATGTAGCAAGGCAGTGTGACCCTAGTTCAGGCTCAGCTCAGAGCTTACACTTTGAAATACACGCTTGTGCTAGAGACCTTCAGTGCTTTGACTCAAAGAAGTGGTTCTGATGATGGGCATCCCAGATGGCAGTCTGCATGTGTGTAGGTTGAGTTTGCCTAAACCTTTCTGACTTCACATGTGAAGAAGCTGGTGAAATGGCCACTTGAAGCATTGCTGGTTGTGTTTTGTTATCATCTATAGATCAAGAAATAGGGCCCATGTTGTTATTGGCACTGAGTCTGCAATTGTCATCTGTGCCTTCTGTGGCCTTACAAAGCTGTATCTGGGGCTGTAGAGATGGCTGAGTGATTAAGAGCACTTCCTGTTCTTCCAGAGGATTCCAGTTCTGTTCCAAGCATCCACAGCATGTGGCTCACAACATCCTATAACTCCAGCTCCAGGGTTGTCTCTTTTTATAGCCTGTAGAGGCACACACACACACACACACATACACACATATACACACACACATATACACACATACACACACATATACACACACATACACACA
>NW_021604667.1:2673942-2777994 GCF_004785775.1 Grammomys surdaster | reverse complement strand
ACACACATATACACACATACACACACATATACACACACATACACACACATATATACACACATACACACACATATACACACATACATATACACACATACACACACACATACACACACATACACACACATATACACACATACACACACATATACACACACATATACACACATACACACACACATACACACACACACATATACACACACACACACACACAAGAATAAAGTAAAATAAAATAATATAAAGGTTGAAGAGATGGCTCAGTAGTTAAGAGCACACCGTTCTCTTCCTGAGGACCAGAGCTTAAGTCCCAACACCTATGTCACACAGTTCACAACCACATGTAAATGCAATTTCCAGGGAAACTGGCATCGTTTTCTGGCCTCCTCAGGTACCCACACAAATGTGCTCATACACACACTTTCACAGAGGCTTATAAAAATTTTAAAAATTCCTTTTTTTTTTTTTTAAAGAGAACAAATGTGAAGCTAGCAACACTGCCTGGCCTTGCTGGGGTGGTCAGGGTCAACAGCCCACTAGGCGTGCTAAGACCCAGAAGTCTGCAGTTGTCCCCACCTGTCATGAAGTGGTTCCAGCTCTTTTGCAAGTCCAGCTCCTCCCCAAGGAATCTCGCCCAGCTCGGACACTCACTCTGGTTGCCAGCTGGCATCATCAGGACCTTCTGTTCCTAGAGCCCCCTGGCAGCCAGTTTTGGCAAGAAGAGTCTGGGAAGAATAGTCACTTGATTTGTTTCCTGTCTGCCAGATGCTTGGAGCTGCTGGAAATGCATGCAGATGCAATAACTAGACATGGTTTCACTCACCCAGATCCAGGAGAGGAGGATACACTCCTTCCAGAACAGATAGAACCTGTGTGCCTGATCTAGAGAGCCGGGCAAGTTTCACATTTGTCTACACATTTCAAAGTCTAATTAAATGCATCTCTTTTTTTCCTGAGCTTACATAACACTTGTTTCCCAGAACTAGAAGATTGTTGCAAAGGAGCAAGACAGATCCAAACATACATGCAAATTATTCCTATGCATGAGTGAAAAACAAGTAAGCGCATAGATGGATGGGACTTTGACCCTCAAGCTGTAGGAATGCTAAGCTAGAGTCTGGGATGGAGGCTCAGGAGGCTTCATCTGGAGGAGTCTTGTGCTCAACGATTGGAGTTCATCTATTAGGCGGGACCAGGAAGGGAAGGGCCTCATAGTAAGAAATGACAGAAAGCACTGGACATGTTTAACTGAAGGAGATGTGTCACAAGCATGACAGCCGCCTTTACAAAACAGAATGGCTGGCCCAAGGAAAGATGACCAGGGTGGATAGGTGGGGCACAGTGGGAGGACCACAGTGACCATGGGCTTTGGATTCAGGAGTCTGGCTGAATTCATGGCTCTGACACTTACGAGGCCTCCTCCCTTTGCTCAATCATCCTGTCTACCTTAGCTTCAGTCCCCCACTGGCATGCTGGGTAAGAATAGTTTCTTCACTGTGCTGTTGTGAGGATCCAGTGAAAGGATGCCTGTAAAAGAATGTTTGGAATCTGCAAAGACAACAATTGTTATTACTTAAGTCTCCTAGAGTACAGAGCCTGATCCAGTGGGTGATGCTGATAAGGAGGTAGATTTGGACTAGTGCCATTGAGAAGAGCTACCTAACCTGATAGGGGTCATATCAATTGGTTTTTGAACTGTCTGACAAATTGCCTGTCATAGAAGACTTACAGGAGACAAAGATGTATTTGGGCTTCCAGTTTCAGATGCTATTAGTAGTCGGGGTACAGGCTGAGTGTTTCTAGGTTCTTGATGTTCTAGTTTGCTTGTATTGCTTTGCTGAAACACTGACGCGCCCCCCCCCCCAAAAAAAAAAGCATAGAGAAGAAAGGGTTGATTGCTGCTTACAAGTCTCAGGTCACAATCCATCACTGAAGGAAGTCAGGGCTTGGACCTAGAGGCAGGAACTAAAGCAGAGACCATAGAAGTACTCACCTTACAGACGTGGCTTGCATTCTGTGGCTTGCTCAGCCTACTTTCTTATATATGCCAGGACCACCTGCCCAATGGTGGCACTACCCTCAATGAGTAGGATCCTCATACACCAATCATTAATCGAGAATGAAGATACTCAATGGCTCTGAGCATTGCTCGGAACGTCCTTTATGGGGTTCATAGACTGGAGGAGCTGGTTACTAAGGGGCACAGTCTGGCACAGTCTGGGTGGTTCTCTGTTTTGGTTAGTAGATTTCTCTATTGAGCTTGTCCTTTGCCATAAAGCATCTGATTTTAACATATGCACACCCTTATGCATGGGCACAAGTTGGTAAACTGGGGATTCCCCATAAAAGTTCACTTGAGGCCACAATTCTGCCTTATTGCATATGCACTCAAAACCAGTTCAGTCCATATCAACTTTTCACTCTTTTTATCCAGACATATTGGGAATATATTTGAATAGAAATTATGTTTGATTGTCGCTAGGGAAGCAGAAATGTGTTCTGTTGTTCAGAGAGGAGTGCACATATAGGCTGATGAGTCTGTGGTTGCTAGGTGAATTGTTTGGAGATGAGTGTATATACATCATATACAATAGACCATTAAGTACGTTATTAGACATGAAGGTGTTCATAACCCAAAACAAGTAAAGTCGTTAGTTGCTAAGCTATTCTCTATGCTTGTGTGCCTCACGGAGGATTCAGTTTATGATCTCATGGGTTTGTGCCTGAAGTCAGACAGAACATCATGGTGCAAAAATTCATGGTCAAGTCAGGCATGGTGACTCTTGCTTATACTCCCAGAATTTGGGAGGTAAAGTCAGAAGATTCAGAAATTTAAGGTCATATTTGGCTGCATAGGACCCTGTCAGCAGAACAAAACCAAAGAGTTCATGATGGAGTAAGCCAAGAAACAGAGAGAGCTAGACAGAAAGAAGACAAGGACAAGACCCTAAGGACTTTCTTCCTCCAAGCAGGCTCATCTCCTAATAAACCCATTTATCTATGAATTCAATAATGCATGATTGATTAAGTTAGCATCATGAAAGTCCAATACAACTACTGGCTGGTGTCCTATAAGATATGACCTTTGGGGCTGTCATATTTTATTTCATTTTTAAAATATTTTATTTCTGTATACATCTGGGTATAAGTCTGTATACATGTGTGTGGGTGCCCACAGAGGACAGAAGAGGGTGGTAGATCCCCTGGAACTACCCAATATAGATGCTAGGGATTAAATGATAGCCCTTTGGAAGAGTAGCTAACACTCTTAATCACTGAGGTATCTCCATAACCCCTATTTTATTTTGTTTTTCTTTGTATGAGTATGCCTATGAAAGCCAGAAGAGGCATTGGATCTGACAGAATTAAAGCTACAGGAAGTTGTGAGTCTCCTGATGTGGGTGCTAAGAACCAAATGCTGGTCCTCTGAAAGAGCAGCAAATATGCTTAGCTGCTGAGCCATCTTTTCAGTCCCCAGGGTTATTTTATATCCAACCTATAGCATAAGTTTTCTGAAGCAAGTGGCTGCTATGGAAACAGCAGGTTCATCTCCCCAGAGATATCCAAGCAGTTACTGGACCAGTATTTTCTAGGAAGCTTCATGGAGGAATTCCTGTACACAGAAGAATATTGGAACATGTATGAAGGATTTGTTTCATTGCTATGGCAAACATGTGAGAGAAGCAGCTCAAGAAATGGCTAAGTTGGCTCACAGTTTGATGACACAGGCCTCTAAGGCAGGAGAAGCAAGACAATAGGAGCTTGAGGCATCTGGTCCCATTGTGCCCACGGTCAGGAATCAGAGAGAGGAGTGCTGGCGGTGCTCGGGCCCCTTTCTCTTTTTATTCAGTCCAGAGGCCACACCCATGGATTAGTGTTGAGCAAAATAAGGATGGGTGTTCCCATCTCAACTAACCTAATCTAGGCCCTCCCTTATAACAGGTCCAGAGAGACTTGGCTCCTAGGTGATTCTAAACCCTGTCAAATTGACAATCAGTATGAACTATCACAGAGTGTCACTTCTAAGGGCTCTTCCAACCCTTAGGGTTGAGGATTCCACACTGTGTTTCTGCAAATTCTGCAAATGAATTGTGCATCCTCCACTTCTGTCTTTGATTCCACTGATTTTGACCTATACAAAGACCTTGCTCCAATAGTTATCTTATTTAAAAAAAAACTATTTATGTGTATATGTGCATCTGTGGTAGCATATGCCACATTTATATGGATGCCTGTGGAGGCCAGAAGAGGGCATCAACACCCCCTAGATCTATAATCATAGGAAGTTGTGAGCCATCTGAAATGGGTGCTGGGAACTGATCTCACATCCTCTAGAAGAGCAAGTCCATGCTCTTAACCACTGAGCCATCTGCCCAGCCCCAATGTTGTTCTTTCATGGTTTGAGAATTTCACACACACACTTCTGTCTTAGTTAGGGTTTTACTGCTGTGAGCAGACACCATGACCAAGTCTTAGAAAGGATAACATTTAATTGGGGCTGGCTTACAGGTTCAGAGGTTCAGTCCAGTATCATCAAGGCAGGAACACGGCAGCATCCAGGCAGGCATGGTGCAGGATGGTTCTACATCTTCATCTGAAGGCTGCTAGTGAAAGACTCACTTCCAGGCAGCCAAGATGAAGGTCTTAAAGCCCACACCCCGAGTGACACACCTACTCCAAGAAGACCACACCTACTCCAACAGGGCCACACCTTCTAATAGTGCCACTCCCTGGACCAAGCGTATACAAACCATCACAACATGTGTTTTGATCAAATCTATCTTCCTAATCCCATCCTCCAATTCTTTCTTCCTCACCCAATGTTTTTTAAAGGGTGTCTCTCCAATCAGCTCATGGCCACAGTATTGTAGTTTCTTTAGATCTTAGCTTGCCCTCCTACCCGTTCCTGCCACTCAGCCCAGCTAGTCTGCAACAGACCCTTCAACCACCACCCTGACACAGCTTCAGGCAGACAGCTGCTGGGCTTGGCCATGCTCCACATGTTTACTCTGCCAGCCCCTGGACAGACAGCCCTAATTCTTTTTAGGACAGGCCTTGCCAGTGGACGTTGTTTCTCCCCAGCACCACTGTCTTTAGAATTTTGCTCCCAGTAGGGAGTAGGAAACAACTAGACAAACTCAACTTCTTTCCCCCTTCCTTCTGAGATTCCAACGGCAAACTAAGTTCCATTCCACAAAAGTTCTCCTTAGGAACCAATGGGTCTATTTGGCTCACTCATAGAACATGGGTGCGGGGGTTATGGGCAAGAGCATGGGGGTGATCCTAAAACAGCCTTGCTGGAAGGGCTGCACCCATCAGGGATGATGACTTCCCCATGGCTGTTTGTGTGGAGCTTCCTGCTCCTAGTCCTATTTGACCTATAGCCTCTAGCACCTTCCTGAGACACCCCCCCCAAGGCCACATGCATACAACTGGTTGGATACTCAGGTGAGGGGCCCATGACATCAAGGCCAGCTATGATGTTCTTTTGCAAACACACATAGCTGGTCTTCTAAAGACGGCAGCAGTTTGGCTCGGAGGATGGTGCAGGGATAACAACCTCTGTTCTCTGGGGCAGAAGCAGGCAGCTTGTCCACCCCAGTGTCCTGTGGAACCCCTCATGGAATACTTGGCTCCAAGTGGGGCCTCTCCAAGAGCATAGCTGGCTGCCAGCTGGCCAGCTCTGCAGTCACTATGGAAGGGAGCTGCCAAGGGCTGGCCTTGACCACTGGGGCTGAAGCACTTCCCTGCTCCCCAGGGGAAGACCCCGATTTCCACACTTGTAAGTGATCTTCCCTCAGGAATTTGTTACTCCTCTCCTTGAGTGTTAAAAGTTGGCTGGGATAGGTGCCTGGGGTGGAATGGGGTCAGATCTAGTGTTTGGAGTCCAGGGTTGCCATTCATCAACTGTGGGACCTTAGGCAGTGATTTCATCTTTCAGAGCATCCATTTTCCCATCTGAAAACTGCACAATGAAAATGACACCTTTCTTGCTTCAGAGGCTTCTTGAGAGCATCTGTTTGGCTAGGTGGACAGCAGCTACTCGGAGATACAGGGTGGCAGCATTTCAGCTAAGTTCCAAATTGCAGGTTTAATTTTGTGGGAGCAGATAACATTCCTTATTGATTCTCTGAAGTGTTCAAATTTACACAAAGGAATGCCCCTTCCTTTCTGGTTTCTGCCTCCCCTCCTACCCACAGAAATCTGCTGTTCTTCTCTTTCTCTCTCTATTGGAAATCAAAGCTAGGCTTTTCCTCATGCTAGGCAAGTGCACTACCACTGACATAGAGCCATAACCCTACTTCCCCTCTCTTAAAACCATGACCCAGCTGGGCATGCACACAACTATGATCCCAGCACTCAGGAGACTGAAGCAGGAGGCCTCAATTGTCTTGAGGACTTTGCACATGCAATTTCCATTTCATGATAATCTCCACTCTTTTGTGAGGTCCCCTTCCTCACTTTGTTCTGTTCTGGTCAAATGCTACCTGGTCAGGAGGACCCTGAAGAAAATAGCACATCTGGTCCCATCCAGTCCCTTTACTAATTTTGTTTCTGTCCACAGATGTCACCCCCACCACCTAACATGACACACAATATATCTATGTGACACAAAAAATGGAATTTAGGGGACAGTTGTTCTGGAGGAAAATTACTATAACAAGAAAGACTTTTGTGCCAGGCAGTGGTGGCGCACGCCTTTAATCCCAGCACTTGGGAGGCAGAGGCAGATGGATTTCTGAGTTCGAGGCCAGCCTGGTCTACAGAGTGAGTTCCAGGACAGCCAGGGCTACACAGAGAAACCCTGTCTCGAAAAGCAAAAAAAAAAAAAAAAAAGAGTTTTGTTCGTTAATGAATGGGAACCTGGAGGTAGTGCATGGTTTGGCCACAAGGGGGCAGCAAAACTCCCTATTCAGAGGAAAGCTAAGAGGCCTTGGGTTGAAAGCTAGTGAAGAGGGCTTCTCAACCATTGCAGCAAATGGGGATCAACCAGCAGTTCCTTAAATAATTGGCTACTACCCACACCAGGGTCAACATATGGAAAAGGGAGTATAGTTTAAACCTCAGCTCAACTATTTACTATATGTTCTTGATTCAGTTATGACCTATTTGACCCCTAATTCTTTCATCCATAAACTAGGATAGGGATACTTGCTTCCCTAGTAAACACCTTCCTTTGTATAGCTTTCTTGACAATGAATATGAATGATTAAACTAGTAGATGAGGCTGGCAAGATGGTTCAGTGGTTAAGGGCACTCGCCACCAAGTCTGATGATGTGAGTTCAATTCCCATGGTATTCATGATTCCTGCAAACCATTCTATGATCTCCACACTTGCACCATGGCATAGACAGACACACACACACACACACACACACACACAGAGAGAGAGAGAGAGAGAGAGAGAGAGAGAGAGAGAGAGAGAATCAATCAAAATGTAATAAATATAAAATAATAGGTAAAATTCTCTTATTCATAACCATAACCAAATATTGTACCATGGTGAGTCAAAGGATCTGTTATTGAATACCTGTTATGCACCAGAGACCTTGAGTCATAAAAGTGATCAAGCAAAGAATGACTAAAGGTTAAATGAGAGGTGAAATGGCAGGTGAGAATGTAGATGACATTGTAGGCTTAGATTTGTTAAAACCTACTTTAATAAGGGTTCTTAAACACTTCAACTTCCATCTTAGCCCACCAACCAAAGGTAGCAGAGAAAGATAATTAATAGGACAAGGGGGTTCTGGACCTGTTTTAGAAGTAGTTCTTTGGGGGCAATTCCAATCTTTGTTGTTAGGATATCAGCAGTCCACTCTAATAGCAAACACCAAACACGAATCAGTAGCAGTGGCACGATCTAGCAGAAATCACAAGGATCTGCTGAATCTGGACCAGTCAATAGAAGCAGCAAGAATCAGCTGGAATACCAGGAGAGGTTCTTTGGTGTGTTTCTGTCTACAAAGTGAACAGCAAAGACCAGCAAAGCATTGCACGGCTATCGAAGACCAGTCAAGTGTTGCATGGCATAGCAATGCAAGGGCGTCCTCTCAATGTCTGTGGGGATTATATTTATATTCTTTCTAAGCATCATACACCCTCTCAAGGGTCTGCTTCAGCAAAACCTCTCACAAAGTTCTCTCACAAGACAACTTCCAGAAAAACATCACATGACACAATTGAGTTTTCAAAGAAACCAGAAATTTCTCCTTCACGGCATATCCAAGGCCATTTTTTTTCAACAACAGCATCCAATACCCAGCAAGCACTTTACTGCCGTAAGCACTTTGTATGGCATATTTCACTCCCTACAATGATCCTATACCATAGATACTCCTAGTATACCCATTTGACAGAAGAAAAAGCCATGAGACAGAGACGTGGTTGAATGAGAGCGGAGGCAGAGATGGGGGTATACTTCATGATGGGACATGTGCTTAGCAAGGCCCTGAGCTCTATCTGCAACAGGAAAAAAGAGAAAGAGAAAGAAAAGGAAGAGAGGGAAGGAAGAAGTGGGGAAAGGCAAGGACAAGAAAAGTTGAGGCAGAGTCAGATCTAATCATACATGCCAGAAACCCCAGCACTCAGGAATCAGAGGCAGGAGGATAAAGAAGGAGTTCAACACAAGGCTACAATAGTGAATTTGAAGTCAGCCCAGAATACACGATCCTCTGTCTCAAAAGCAAACTAAGAAAAGCTGTAACAGTCAAGTCCATGAGTTCTAACTGCTATGTTACCTAGCAGAGATGGAATTTAATCTGATCTCCAGCTAACTTGGTGGTGCTGAAATTTGAGCACTTAGGAGGCAGGGGTAGGCAGATCTAGGAGTTCTAGGCCAGCCAGGTGTACAGAGCAAGTTTCAGGATAGCCGGAGCTACACAGAGAAATCCTGTCTCAAAAGATGAGAGAAACAAAACAAAAAACCCAAAAATTGAGCTCTAGGTGAGAAAAAGCCCAAGTTTTTTCAGGCCAGCCTACTTCATATCCTGTGGGAAACCCTCATGCAAAAAACCATCCCAATCCCTGGAGCTCAGGGCAGCCTGAGCCAGCCGCTGCCATCTCTCTTCTCTCCCCCTGTGACTCCTCTGTGTAGATCACCTGGGCTTACTGCCTCCATCATTCCCTGCTCACTTCCGCCTCCACCTGATCCAGCCTAGCTAGAATCAACAACCAACAGGGAAATTAATGGCCCCCAATGTACCAAACTCAATAGCTATTTTTCAGTCCTCTTCTGAAAATTGAGTTGTGTCCCCCCCCCCCCCCCCCCCCCCCCCCCATTCTCACACACACACCTTTTCTCTCTCTGGCAGACTCTCACTCTGCAACTCAGACTGGCCTTAGACTCATAGGAATCCTTCTGTCTCAGCTTCCCATTTTCAAATTCAAATTTATCTTTAATCAATACATAGAGGCATTAAAATTACAGAACCAGGTGTGGTAGTGCTCACTTTTGGTCCCAGCACTCGGGAGGCAGAGACAGACAGATCTCTGTGAGTCTGAGGCTAACCTGGTTTACAAAGCAAGTTTCAGAACAGCTGGAGCTAGCTACATTGTCTCAACAAACAAACAAATCTATATGTCAATGGTATGCCATGTACTTTTATTAACCCATTCATATTGTATTAGCATATATTAATTACACCCAATAATTTCATTATGACTTTTTTGCTTTTCTGAGACAGTGGGTCTCTATATCCTTTGGGGGTGCCGAATGACCTTTCACAGGATCCCATGTCAGATATCATGCATGTCAGATATTTACATCATGAGTCATAACAGAAGCAAAATTACAGTTATGAAGGTACAACGAAAATAATTTTATGATTAGGGGGTCACCAAAACATGAAGTATTCATGAAAATAATTTTATGGTTGGGGGTCACCACAACATGAGGAACTGTATTAAAGGGTCTTAGCGTTAGGAAGGTTGAGGACCGCTGTTCTACATAGCCCTTGCTGTCCAAGCGCTGACTATGTAGTGAGCCACTGCATCCCAAGTGCTGAGATTAAAGGTATATGCTACCATATTGGTACCATATTGCTACCATATGACAGCTTCATACATGCACGTAAAGTATTTTGACAATTATTATCCTATCTTGTCCCTCTTCCTGTCTCATTTGTTCCCTTTCTACTTTGTAGTCTTGTGTGTACTTAGTGTGTTTAACTAGGGTTGTTTACCTGAGCATACGTGAGGGGTTATTTACGAGAGCACCAGCCCACTTAATAGTAGCTACACTGCTGAAGAAATCCTCTCGCCCAGCAACTACTAATAGCCCCATAGATCCTCACAGAAAAGGTGCAAACTTATGATTCCTGCCTCCCTCCCCACGTGATGTGCTGAAAAATATATTTACACACTACATAATTTTAAAGATTTTTTTTACATTTACTTATTTGTGTGTGTGTGTGTGTGTGTGTGTGTGTGTGTGTACTTGGACACACCATAGTGCATGTGTGGAGGTCAGAGGGCAAACTTTCAGAAGTCAGTTCCTTCTTTCTACCATGTAGGTTACAGGAATCAAATTCAGCTCCTCTGGCTTGGCAGCAGTATCCCTTACCTGCTGAACCATTTTGCCCTGGAAACATTGTGCAATTTTGTTTTATTTTGTTCTTTTTGAGAGGAGGCATAGCCCTGGGTGGCCTGGAACTTGCTATGCAAACCAGACTGACCTCAAACTCCCAAAGATCTGCCTGCATCTTCCTCTTTAGTGTTAGACCAGGCTGGCCTCAAACTCAGAGATCCACCTGTCTCTGCCTCCCATGTGCTGGGATTAAAGGCGTGTGCCACCACTGCCTGGCTGTGAAAATTTTTGAGCTATCACTGTTCTAATCTATGATGACTAGTGAACCTAAGTACTTTCTCAGTGAAATAAACTGAGAAGCATACCTATAAATACTGTCAAGTCAAAATGTTATTTTGCATTATCTTTTTTAGAGATTTGTTTATGTTATGTATGAGAGTTTTGCCTGCCTGCATCATGTTTGTGCCTGGCACCCTCAGAGGTCAGAAGAGGGTAGTCAGATGAACTGGAGTTATGGATGGTTGTGGGTTGTGCTGTTAATTGATCCAGGCCCTCTATAAGAGCAACAAGTGCTCTTGAGGACTGAGTCCTCTCTTTATCCCTTGTTTTGTGTTTTTCAGACACAGTTTAGCCATGTAGCTCAGGCAGGGCTAGAACTTACTATCCACCTGTCTCATCCTCCTAAGTGCGGGGATTACAGGTATGCACTACCACACCCACTTTGTTTAATGTTTAAATCAGGTTAAACAAACCCATCTCAAATGTCTATCGTTTATTTATGGTGAAAATATTTAACATTATTTCTAACCTTTTTTTTAAAAAAAAATTATGTATTTAACTGAGTGTCCTGCTGCGTGTACATCCAACTGCCAGTAGAGGGCATCAAATTCCCCCCTATAGATGGTCATGGGCCACCATGTGGTTGCTGAGAATTGAATTCAGGACCTTGGAAGAGCAGCCAGTACTCTTAACCACGGAGCCATCTCTCCAGCCCCTTTCTCACTTTTAAAAAGTGTACCATATATTGTTGTTATCTACAGTCGCCCTACTGTATAATAGCAAGTCTCGTCCTTTCTATAACTTGTTCCCTTTTGAATAGTCTCATACCTCAGGCTGGCCTGTAATTTACTATAAAGCTCAGACCGCCCTACAATTCTGTCTTCTTGCTTCTTCATTTATCCCCTCCCAATGCTGGGATTGACATCTGCCACCAAGGCAGCCAGTCCATCTGTTATTTAGTATCCACTGACCAACCCTTCCTTGTCCTCACTATAGTCAATGCCATTACCATCTTCTTTTTGAGACAGGGCATCTTTTTATAGTCTAAGGTGGCTTGAAACTTCCGCTAATCTTCTTGCCTCAGCCTCCCATGTGCAGGGACTAAAGGCCTGGACCACCACACCTGACTCATTGATCAGTTGTCACCTGTCCTTCCTCCTTCTTCTCATTGGCTTCCAGTGAGCACCATTCACCTCTCAATGTCTATGAAATCAACTGTTACATACTCGACATTCGATGGGTGAGGTGATCTACCACTTAACATAATGATCTCCAGTGCTATTCGTGTTGTCTCACGTGGCAGAGTGTCTTTCTTATGGTCGAATAGGATTCTTTTTTTTTTTTTTTTTTTTTTTGTTTGTCTTTTCGAGACAGGGTTTCTCTGTGTAGTTCTAGCTGTCCTGGAACTCACTCTGTAGACCAGGCTGGCCTCGAACTCAGAAATCCACCTGTCTCTGCCTCCCAAGTGCTGGGATTAAAGGCGCGCGCCACCACAGCCCAGCAAAGATTTATTTATTTATTTTATGTATTCACCATTGCTCTCTTCAGACACATCAGAAGAGGGCATCAGATCCCATTACAGATGGTTGTGAGCCACCATGTGGTTGCTGGAACTTGAACTCAGGACCTCTGGAAGAGCAGTCAGTGCTCTTAACTGCTGAGCCATCTCTCCAGCCCCTTGAATAGGATTCTATTGTGTGTATGTGCCACATCTTCTTTACCAGCTCATCAGCTGATGGTCATAGATACATTCAGTTTCTTGATTCCTGGGGCCAGTGCTGAGATAAACATGCAAGTGCAGATGTCTCTTGAACATACTGATCTCATTTCCTCTTGGGACATGCCCACCGATGAGACTGCTGAATCATCTGGTAGTTCTACTTCTATGTTTTTGAGGGCCCTCCATGCTATTTCCATAAAGGCAATCTTAATTGACATTCCCAGCACTGTATGAGGGTTTCCCCTTGCTCTGCATTCTGACCCTGATTACAGTTGTGACTTCATGGATCTGCATGACCTTATTAACAACTGACTTCTGCTAATCAGCAAGCTCTCTAAGGCCAAGATCCTATCAGTACTTCCCACAGCTGTGTCCCCAGACCCTAGCACAGTGCTGAATATATATAACCTTCTCACCAAATACCTGTGAGACAAGGGGATTGAAAAAGGACACTGTTTTTCATTATTATCATTGTTGTTGTTGCTGTTGCTATTATCATCATTATATTTTATGTATATGGGTATTTTGACTACATGCTTGTCTGTGTATCACATGCACGCTCATGGAGGCCAGAAGATTGGTTCTGGGAATCAAACCTGGGCGCTCTCTGGAAGAGCAGCGAGTGCTCTTAACCCCTGAGCCATCTTTCCAGCTCTGGGAATTGTTTTCATTTGCTCGAACTTCTACCATTGACTGTGCCTCCTCATATCCAGGAAATTGGCTACTCTGGCCTACTTCTGCCAGGAGGAGGAATGGGGTTGATAGATGGAGCCATATACATGGGGACAAGGAGTAGTGCAAGTTAAGTATGTTAGCACTTCCAATTTTGTCTGTATTTGAAAAATGAAAACAGCCAGACGTGGTGTTGCAGGTCTTTATTCTAAGTACCTGGAAGGCTAAAGGCAGGAGGAGCTTGAGTTTGAGTCTAGTCAGAGATAAATGACTAGTTGCAAGCCAAGCTGAAATATATAGTGAGATTTTGTCTCTAAAGACAATATGAGGGAGAGAGAAGACAGAAAGGGAGGAGAGAGAGTTGGAGAGAAAGAGGGAGAGGGATTGTTACACTTCAGACATGTTGGCCAATGGGAAGCACTTTGGATATGGCAGACTCTTAGATATCACTGAAGTCACCTCAAGTCCCCAGTTCCCCTTTCTAGGGGTTGGGATACGATGGCAATCAGGATTGACATGACCTCTTCCCTTAAATAGAATGGAACAGATAAGCAAAACATTATAAGACACATGACAAATCTTCTCAGATGTACAAGCATTGTGTGCTCTAGAGTCTAGAAAGGGACTTGATCTAGCCAGGAGTGGAGGGTGTCCTTGAACTTCACCTCTTCTTTTGTTCAGTTTTGAGGCCTGTTTTGGTTACTTTTCTATTGCTGTGAAGAAACATCATGACCAAGGCAACTTATAAAATAAATCATTGACTGGGGGAGTGCTTACAGTTTCAGAGGGTGAGTCTATGGCCAGTGTAGTGAATAGCACGGCAGTAGGCAGGCAGGCAGG
The DNA here is from genome assembly GCF_004785775.1 of Grammomys surdaster. Classification (NCBI taxonomy): domain Eukaryota; kingdom Metazoa; phylum Chordata; class Mammalia; order Rodentia; family Muridae; genus Grammomys; species Grammomys surdaster. The sequence continues at coordinate 2,763,957 of NW_021604667.1, read as the reverse complement.
CAGGCAGGGTGTTGGAGCAGTAGCTAAGAGCTTATATACCCACAAGTTGGAAGGGGGTAGCAGGGACTTTGAAACCTCAAAGCCCACCCCAAATGACACACATTTTCCAACAAGGCCACACCTCCTTATCCTTCCAAAAGAGTTCCACCAGCTAGCACTCATTCAAACAGTTAAGCCTGTGGGAGTCATTCTCATTCAAACCACCACAAGGTCCCCTCTCACTATATAGGACAGCATGTCCTCAGATTTCCTATATAGTCCAGGCTGGCCATAAATTCTCCTGCTTTAGCCTCCTGAACATCTGGAATATCTGGAATAGTAGGAGTGGATCACTATGTCCTCTGAACCCAGTTGAGCCCCACCCCACCTGGTCATTGATGGTGAGAGACTGTGAAAGATGTGTTTTCAAGGGAATTTGAACTAGGCACTCTGACAGGAAATCAAATGAGTGTGGAGCCCCCAAGATTGGCTCTGCTATGATGGGCAAGGTTAGCCTCATCAGGAAGGGAGGCTACAGGGCTGAGGGATGGACCTCTCACTTAGGCACTTGGACCCTTTAACATAGGCAATGGAGAGGGCTTAGTGCAGGGCTATTCACAGGCAATGGGTGAATTTGGGGTTTGGAAAGGTCCTACCTATGCTGTATTGAGGTCACTGTGGGACAAGATCCACACAGAGATATGCATCTCAGTCAAGCACTAGGAGTGGAGATAGTTCAGAGGGTAGGTGCTTCTGGGGAGCAGTTGCATATCTGGAAGATGTTTCCCTAGCAACAAACCAGTGTTCGAGGCTCACAGCAAAGACTACATTGATTAGTGGGTGAGTACCCACATAGCACACAGATAACCCAATAACAGCAAAGAAAATTGATGTCTCATGTACCCAAGGAGCACCCCCCAACCCATCTGTCACACAGAAGCCACACAGACGGGAAGAGACTAGAAGGCAGTTATATAGATGATCAGTTTTGGGTTTTTATTGTTTCTAGTTTATGGGAAAGATGGAAAATCTCTGGGAAGAGATCTCATTTACAAAGCTTTTGTTCTCTTTTGACGGTGCAACTAGCTCTTTCTGACTGAGCATGTACCTCTGTTTACCTCTCAGCTGCCATGGAACCCGAGTAGTCAAGGTAACACACTAGGTGAAGTGGTCAAAAGCCAGTCTCACATCATCTGAAGGGCAGCACACACACAAAGATGTGGAGTTTGAGAGTGCTGCTAAGATGGAGGGTGCTAACATGGCTGAAAGTGTCAGGGATCTACTGCATGTTTAGTCCTTAGTGAGAGTGACAGTGACTTATCCAATCTACGCAGGCACCATCTTGCTAGTTCATTTCTATTTGTTTTTGTGGATTTGTTTGTCTATTTTTTTCCTTTTCCTTTTTTTTCTGACAATATTTCACATAGTTCAGCTGACCTCAAACTTGCTATGATTTTCCTTCAAAGGTTTATTTGTGTATTTTATGTTTATGAATATTTTGTCTGCATGTGTGCTTGCTCATCAGAAGAGAGCATCGATGCCCATGGGACTATAGGTATAGATGGTTGTAAGCCACCACGTGGTTGTTGGAAATTGTACTCCTGAAGAACAGACAATACTCTTTTCTCTTTTTTTTCTCAAATCGTAATTAATTCACACAGGGGTTATAAACACAGAAAGGCAGGATGTGGGGAAGGGAATGACACTGGAGTGTAGGTGTTCAGGGGGAATACAGATATCTTCAGAACCGGGTATCGGCTAGGTGAAGGTTCAGGGGACAATTCACTATGACTCTGCCTATGACTCGCTTGTCCTTATCTAAGTTGGTATTGTCTGCCAAGGCTACCTATTTACAAGGTCTATGACTACTCAGGCTGGTAAATTTCCATGAAAGCTGCCTGTTTACAATAGCTTATAGCCATCTGTTTCAATATTTTTCCACTGAGACCCAAGACTTGGTGTTAGTATACATGTATGACAGGCCTATTGCTGATTTTAGGCCTATGGCTGATTTTAGGCCTTCAGTGTGTAAGCAGGGCTGCCCCTGCCATCTCCTCCCTTCTCTAAGTATAGAAGGGCTGTGGCAATTCTAATCTTGTGAAGACAGGGATAGACACCTGACCTCCAGTATTTGAACAGACAATACTCTTAACCACTGAGCCATCTCTCCTGACCTTACTGTGATGTTTTTGTTTCTGTTTTTTTTTTTTTTTTCAAATCTTCCGCGTCCACCTTCTAAGTACTTGGATTATAGGAAACATCACCATGCCTAGTGTATGGGGTGCTAGGGATGAAAGCCAGACGTGCCGTTCTCTCTGGCTTCTGGTTGTGTCTCAAGATATGAGCTTTTAGCTATTACTCCAACACCATGCTTACCTGCTTGCTGCCATGCTCTCTACCATGATGGTTATGAACTCTAATCCTACTGCTTCAGCCTCCTGAATACTAGCAGTACAGAAATACGTAGCCAGATCCTGCTGGCCTTGAGATGGAATGGATACATTTAGCTCAGCAGATAGTCATGAAGAAACAAAGGTAGACTGCCTTGTCTGTTAGAGGCTTTGATACATGTCAGTTGAAGCATACTCCCTTTAGGGCCAGGACAGATAATAGGTGCAATTCTTATCCCTCAATGGTACTTAGGAAAATTTGAAGGGGAATTTCCACTACAAAAAGAACATCTAGGACCTGGTGAATGCCAGGCAAGCAGTCTTACCATTGAGCTCCACCCCCTAGGCCACTACAGTGAAAGATTTTTGAATGTGAGTTATACTGAGAAATTTCATTTTTCATTGTGGCCAACACGCACGCACACACTCACACACACACACACACACTCACACACACACACACAGAGAGAGAGAGAGAGAGAGAGAGAGAGAGAGAGAGAGAGAGAGAGAGACTTAAATATACAAATGAGACTTTCAAAATAAGGCTATCACTACATTTGATACACTTAGATATTTTATTTTCTATTTTACTGAACAGAAAGTGCTTGATTTCCAAACATATGAATAGCTTACAGTTTGCAACACAGCAAATCAATGCCTTCAGATTGCAGGTAAGAAATTCGCAAGGGCCTGTAGTAATAGTAGACAGCAAATACAAATGGTATTTTTTTAGGAGACAGTGAATGGGTGACGTCAGGGGGCTAGGAATGTCCAGTGTCACAAATACTGTACATACATGCAGATATGTGTAAAGTATGTAAAAATGCATGGATCTACACACTTCAAATGTATACACTCCTATTATCATGTTACAGGGATGGGTCATGTTCCAGGACAAGAATGCATCTGCATTTCTGCATGAGACAAGAAGCAGGGGCAGCAATCTAGGAAGTACACTGAGGGCACAGATAAGTGAAGTCAGATCGATTTGAAGCCTGGTTCTGCTGTTTCCCAGCTGTGTGCGCATAGAGAAGAAATGGAACCCTTCTGAGTTCCACGATCCACATCTCTACCATGGGGGTTATACGTGTTTCGATGATGTGGTGAAGGATAAGCATAATGTAGCTGCTCGGCTCCCTACACCCTGTAGGTGTTGGAAGCCAAGGGCTTCAGAGCCAGTGAGGGCCCTTCCTCCCTCTCCTGTTGCTCTCTGTGCGTCTGTTTCAGTGTTCCTTTTGTGGGATGGCTTTCACTGCTGTTCTTGTCCATAGAGTTGGAAAACAGCAGCCCTCAACTCACAGTGCACCTAGGACAATTTCAGCCACCCCTGGACACTATGTTTCTTAGTCCCACCCAAATTTCCAGTGTGGAACACTTGACTGATTCACCCTGAGTTCATTCAGATGTTTACCCATTGTCCAAGGAGCCATAGTAGAGAGAAGAGGTCTGGCGGGTGAGGTGGAACCACAGGGTCAAGTTTTGATTGCCTGGGGCTTGCTAAGGGTTAAATTGTATCTTCCCCACCCAAACCACGCAAAAGATGTGTCCGAAGCCCCAACCTTCATTGCTGCAGAGTGTAACCTTATTTGGAGATAGGGATCTTTAGCGACATAGAGTTCAAATGAAGCACTCAACTAGGATGACTAATGTGTTCATCCAAAAGGGGAACCTTGGATCCAGAGACAGACATAAAGGGACAGTGATGCGAAGACATACAGGGGGCAGATAGCCATGTGGAGATGCATTTACTGAGACAAGGATTCCCAAGGATGCCAACAAAGCATCCCAAGTCCAGGACAAGCAAGGATAGATTTTTGAAGGAGAAAGACCATGCTACAACCTTTATTTTGAATTTAAAGCCTTCCAGAATGGTAAGGCAACAAACTTCCACTATTTTCAGCTCTATTATTTAAATGAGTCTGTGGTACATTGTTACTGCAGCCCAAGCCAGTGGATGCAGGGAATGCTTCCCAGGAAATGGAAAGGGTGACTCCAGATCAGGCAGATGCCAAAACCAGGGACCATTCTGCTCAGCAAGCCCCTTTTGCTGTCAGTCACTCTTCTTTTGGAATGAACCCATAATGCTTAGTTGTACAGTGTCCTCTGCAAGTGGTCCTCAAGGGGACTCAATAGAAGATGGCTACTTCCAGAATGCCACAGCCACTTGAAATCTAGTGCTAAGTGTTTATTTACTGTTTCCAGCTCCTTGATTTGGCACTAGGCCCACAGGTGAAAGCACTTGCTAATAAACCAAGTTCAGTCTCCAGAATCTATTGTAGAAAGAGAATTCAATTCATACCCGTGCTTCCACATCCACACTGAGGCACGTGTGTGCCACTACTCACACACATGCATGTATACACAGAACAAGTATAACTTTTTTAAAGTCAAGGAGATCTGGGTATAGAAGCACATGCTTTTAATCCCAGAACAGCAGAGGCAGCAGAGGCAGGAGGATATCTGAGTTCAGGGCTGGCCTGGTCCACATAGTAAGTTCCATAGCAGGCAAAGCTATATAGTGAGAGCCTGTCTTTCTACCTCCAGATTCCTTTGAACTGGAGATACACTGGAGATACAGAGGATTTTGAGCTGCCATGTGGGTGCTGGGAATTGCTCTGCCAGAGCAGCCAATGCTTTTAACTGCTGGACCATCTCTCCAACCTGCTCATCATTTATTATTGCACATTTACTATATAAAGAGCCTTGTGTTAGGTGCAGTGAGTACATGAAGAATTTAAATATGGCTTGCTTATATGGATATCCATGGCTCATTCCTATAATCTTGGGAGCACTGGGATGCTGAGGCAGGAGAATTACAAGTTCAAAGCTAGTCTGGACTACAGAGTAGAACTCTGTCTCACGAAAAATATGATTTGGTTTCAGTTGATTAGCAGCTTTATGTTTGTGTAGGAGAACTATAGGGTATCCTTCTCTCAAAATAACAAATTTAGTATACATTGGACATGATCTGACATTAAAAAATGCTTTAGGAACAAAATATTTTCCAGGCCTAAAATAGAAATAAGAAATTGATTGTAGATCGTGGCACCAGAGTGAGTTCAAAGCTAGTCTGGACAACTTAAACTCAGTCTCAGAAAGTCAAAGAGAAGGCTAGGAGTAGAGCTCAGTGGTGGGTAGGGCACATGCCAATCCCAAGTACCACACACAAAAAACAGTAGTCCTAAGCTAGGGAAAGAAGACATCTGACTGGAGGTGCACAGTCATCATGGCACTCAGAAATGGGAAATTGAAAGAAAGAAGAGTTAGTAGGGTCTACCCAGTGTGGTGGAGTTCAGGGTCCCACCCAGTTCATCGAAATGTCAGAATTACTCTCATTAGGGTTATGTCTGGATTCCCCACACCTTGTCTCCACCATGGGAGATGGTCATGGGGAGTCAGAAGAGTCGGGGCTAGAGTACTACAGCTAGAGAAAAATTAGTGAGATAAGTCAGTCATCCAGAGAGATGCTATAAAGCCTCCGGGACCTCAGGGGCAGATGCTGAAATAGAGGTTCAGAAACCAGACCACAAATAGCTGTAAAGCTTCACTGTGGAGGCAAGGGTTTGTAGTTAGCTAGAGATGCTAATGGCTGGGTGAAGTCAAATTGCATAAAGCAAGGAGAGTCCAGGGTGATGCATCAAACACACTTGGGTGGAGTCCTGGGGGCATTGGATGTTGAGTGTCTTAAAGGCTGTTTGAGCTGGTGATGTAGCTCAGTGGTAGAGCAATTGCAGAGCATATCTGAAGCCCTGGGTTGCACAAATAGCACTCCGATGCAAACAAGAGTGAATGATCATGAAGGAAGGAAAACAAAGGCTGAATTCAAGGGAGGCAGCTTGTTAGTCCAGCAGAGATGATGGATCTGTTTCTTTTTGCTTGCTGTCTGCAGCCTTTGGAACTATCCAGCTAAGCCATCAGGCTCTGGTTCTGTGGTCACTAAGCAACCTCCTGATTAGCTGTGCCCTCCCCACCATCATGGGTCTCCTTCTCAAGAATAATGAGCTGAGTTCTTCTTCTCGCTTGACCTTTATTTCTCCACATTTTTTTCTGAAAGTGGAATGTATTTGATCATTCGCCTATTACAGCATCAATATATGCAAATTATAGAAGAACTAGACATGTGAACAAGAGAGCATAAAGATCATGGACAATCCTTCAGCCCAGAACAGATACTGTTGAGAGTTTCATGTGAATCCAGATCCTCTTCATGTGCCTATGTGCCTACAACACATACATACGGTCCTATGCATACTTATTTATATGTTGTATTTGGCATTTATTTTTCTATGTTTTTAAGGGTAATTTACTTAATTACATAAATTATATGAGTTCATTTTCATTTGTTTCAAATGGTACTGAGCATTGAAATTTATTTACTTATTTATTTTGTTAGTTAGATAAAATATTGCTACCTCAGTTATCTTTGAATTCACTAGTAGCCCAGGATGGCCTAAAACTCATGATAATCTTCCTACCTCAGTCTCTTAGGTGCTGGGATTGTAGGTGTGTGTCACTGTGCCCAGCTCTGTTTGGTTGTTACTGTTGTTGTTTCTAATCATTGAGATATTAAGTGTTGCTGAGATGGCTCTGGGGTAAAGGTGTTTGCTACCAAGCCTGATGACCTGAGTTCAATCCCTGAAACACCCAGGTAGAAGCAAACCAACTCTGCTAAGTTGTCCTCTGACCTCCACGTATTTGCTGTGGCAAATAGAACTTCCATCTCCACATACAAAATAAATAAATGAAAAGACAGCTATATTAGATACTATTAAAACAGAGATTTAGGGTTCTTTCATCATCTTTTGGTAGCTATTTTCTCATAATTTTATCATAAATTTGTAATAATAATGATTAATTAAATTTATTTATTGTTATTTATATATTTATTGTTTGCTGTTATTATTATTATCGTGTGTGTGTGTGTGTGTGTGGTGTGTGTGTGTGTAATGTATATGTGTGGGCATGTGTGGGCCATAGCATACATGTGTTGGAGGGGAGCAGAACTTGGATGTCAATCCTCACTATGTCACCCAAGGAACACTGACATTACAGGCACATACTGCCTGCCACTGTGCCCAGATTTCTGTGGACTCTGGACATTTGGGTCAGGTCCTCATGCTTTCTAGTTAAGTGCTGTATTCAGTGAGCCATCTCTACAGCCCTGCATGACCGTGTTTAATGATCACACAATATTCTGTTCCATGAACTCACTGTGACTTATTTAAGTAAGGTCTTATTGTTGAGCATGGAGGTTGTTTCCAGTGTTTTCCTATTGCAAATAGTGCCTCAGTCAGCATCCACCGAGTATATCATTCTGCACATGACTGATCATTCGCTTGGAATAAATGCTCATGGGCAGACTAGTGAGATCAAACAGTGTGAGCATTTGAAGGGCCGATTGGCCTCTATGCAGGAGCTGTCAATCTGCACCCCACCACCTGGAGGAGGACAGTGCTCATTTGCTTCAGTGCTTGCCCATGGTGGATATTTTCAGGCTTTTTAGTCTTTGCCAATTCGTGGGCACAATGATAGGTTATTGTTGCTTTAATTAGCATTTAAAATTGTTCCTGAGGTTTATTCATTTATTTAACAAATATAATTCAGAACCTGTTGTGTGTCAAACACTGTGTTAGACATCAGAAATACAATGGGGAAGATAAAAGACCACAGATGTTGATTTTTACAAAGGTGTAATCTAATGAAAGAGAAAGACAATAATGAAATAAAGTCACAAACATGGGTCAGACCAAGCACACACACACACATACACACACACACACACACACACACACCCCACAAAGCACATAGCAAAAGTATAAAGAGCTCTCTAAGCTTAAACTAGGGGGACTTAGGCTTTATGGGAAGGCTTCTCTGAGGAAATGATTAAGTTGGTAAGTAAAGGGAGAATAGGCATTATCAGGTAAAGTAAGAAAGGAAACATCCTACGGGTGAGCAACATGCACAAAGGCCCAATGATAGGAGGGAACATGGTCTGCCCAGCACAGTGAGTGGTTAGTTCCGATATGTGTGCAGCACCAGGATTTCTAGACTTCTAGGGCTGATCAATCATGCAAGAATTTTCGTGTTTCTCCCAAATGTCAAAGAAATGTAGGATAATATCACAATCAGCCTTATAGTACTTACTGTGGCTGAAGCAGGTGAGGCAGAAGGGGTATCTAAGTGGGAGGGGGATGAGATGAACTGATGGGGCTTGAACAAGGGTCGTGGTCTTGCAGATGGAAACAATACACAGATACAGATGCTAGCAATATTAGGACAGATAAAATGGAAGCACGAGCCGTGTCAAAAGTCTTCCCTAAGGAGCTAATTAAAGGTAGCTAACGGGTGCTGGAGAGGGGAAATGGCTTTCTCTGGTGGTGTACACATCAGTAGGTTGCCCATGCTCTAGTAAATAACCCTTACCCATGTTCCTGCAAGCAGCCCAGTTAAACTCGGTGAGTACGTGGGTGTGATGGCACACACCTCTAAGTCCAGCACCACGGAAGCAGAGACAAGTGGATCTCTGTGAGTTGGAGACCAGCCTGGTCTACAAAATGAGTTCTAGGACAGATAGGACTATACAGTGAGGTGTTGTTTGTAAACAAACAGACAACAGAAAAAAAAAACAATCAAAAGCAAAATAAATGCAGTGAGTTACCAAGCCAAACAAAGAGACATGAATGCATGAGGAGGACTTTAGAAGAAGAAAAACCTTGGTTGGAGGGGTATGAGAAAGTGTTAGGGGAGAAAATGATGCACTTATACACATACACACACACAGAATTTTTCAAAGAATAAAAAAAATACATTAGGGGCCAGTAAGGTGACACAGTGGGTAAATGGGTTTGCTGTGCAAGCCTGGTGACCTAAGTTCAGCCCCCAGAACCCATGTAAAAGACAAAAGGAAAGAACTAACTCCATAAAGTTATCCTCTGCCCTCCATTCTCACATCCCCCACCTCACATACTTGCTTACACATCATCATCAATACAATTTAAGAAATAGACAAAAATTAGACTATTCTTTTGATATTTTAAAATTCTGTCTGTAAGTGTGTGTGTGTGTGTGTGTCCACCACCTATATGAGGTGCCCTCAGAGACCAGAAGAGGATGTTATCGTCCCTGGATCTGGAGTTACAGATGGTTGTGAACCACATCACAGGTGTTGGTAATCAAACCTGGGTCCTCTGTAAATCTCTCCAATCCCAGATGAAATAAAACTTTTAAATGCAAAACAAAAAAATCAAAAACCAAGTAATTTTCAGCCGGATGTAGAGTCATGTACCTGTACTCCCAGTGTTTGGGTGGCTGAAGAAGGAAGATCTTAAGTTCAAGACCAGACAGGATTAGTATGGTATGGCATTCTCTCACCATAATCCCTACCCACCCCTCACTGCCAAAAAAAAAAAAAAAAAAATTATCAGCAAGTTTTGACATATTTCTCTTCTGTCTATCTAGCTAATGATCCTGTCCCAGTTTAGGCTCCCTTCTCCTGTTCAGGCTGATCATGTTCCCTCCTCTGTCTTCCCCCCATGGAGCTTTTATAAAATAGCGACTTGATTAAGATATAATTCATGCCGGGCAGTGGAGGCACACGCCTTTAATCCCAGCACTTGGGAGGCAGAGGCAGGCGGATTTCTGAGTTCGAGGCCAGCCTCGTCTACAGAGTGAGTTCCAGGACAGCCAGAGCTACACGGAGAAACCCTGTCTCGAAATAAAAACAACAACAATAAAAAGAGAGATAATTCCTATGCCACACAATCAGCTCTTTTAAAATATACAACTTCGGGCTGGAGAGATGGCTCAGCAGTCAAAAGCCCCGACTGTTCTTGTAGGGAACCAGATTCAACTTCCAGTCCCCACATGGTGGCTCACAACCTTCTGTAACACCAGTTCCAGGGGATCTGATGCCCCACTCTGATCTTTGTGTACACTGGGCACACACGTGATGCACAGACATGTACACAGGCAAAACACTCATACACATACAGCAAAATAAAAGTTAAAATGCACAACTCAGCAGCTTTTTGTATTTAGCTGTGTGTGGAGGGGGGCTTTCATAATAACCTATTTTTAGAACATGTTCATCACTTCCAAAAGAAACCCCGTACCCACCAGCAGTCACTCCTCATTCCCTTCCTGTCCTCCAGCTCCTGGCTATAATTACTAATTACTGCTACTAATTTGTAATTGCTGGTTACGAATCCTCTGTCTATCTCTGTAGAATTCTCTATTCTAGGCATTTCACAAAATTAGAATCATGCAGTGTGTGGGTTTCCTTTGTGTTACTTTTTCAGTCTCTTCGTTTAGTGTGTGTTCAAGGTTCACCTGTGTTGTGGTGTATATTAGAATTTCATGCATGGATTGTTGCATAACATACTGTACTGTGTGGAGCTACTACACTTTATTAAAATCATCCATCCATTGATGGAATGCATTTATTTTCATCCTGGCTATGATGATTAATGCTGCCATAAGCACTCATGTACAACATTTTTGTATGGATATATGGTATTCTGAATAGTGTATGTGTGTTGTTGGGTTAGAGTTTCACATATGTATATCACATACTTTGCATCTAGTCCCTTGCTACCATTTCTTGTCCCCACCTTTGCTGCTGGTCACCTTCCTCTTCTCAAGTAGTCACACTATTTGGATGGTGTGTGTGTTTGTGTGTGTGTGTATGGTGTGATGGCTAATGATATTGGGCATCTTTTTCTAGTGTCAGTATACCTATCATCTTGTCTATTCACATGTTTTGCTTTAAAAATAGTTATTTGATTTATGTATTTGTGGTAGTTCTTTATATATTTTAACTATAAGTGTCATCAGATATGTGCTTTGCAAAAAAAGTTCCACGATTTAAGTTGCCTTTTCAATTTCTTGCTTGGGATCCACTGGAGCATAAAATTTTAAAAATTTGATGACATGAAACCTATCTATATGTTAACAATATTAAGCATTATTTTATTGATAAAATCAAGAGAGGGGTTTTGGAGACATAGCTCAGTTGCTAGAATGCTTCTCTGGCATGAATAAAGCCCTGGGTTTTTTCTCTAGCACAACATAGAGCAGTTGTAGTGGTGCACAATTGCAAAGTCAGCACTGCAGAGTTTGAGGCATGAGGCTCAAGAGTTCAAGGCCATCCTCAGCTACATACTGAGTTCCAGAATAGCCTGATACACGTGAGACCCTGTCTCAAATAGGAAAAGAAAAAGATCATTATCAGGGATTATGCTGGATAATAAATAGTAGCCATATTTTTTTCTCCAGTGTCCCGTGGACTTCACTAGCACTGATTAGTTAGCTAGTTTTCCAGTAACATACATGGTATTCCTGTTGTTGAATGGATCTTAAGTCCAACTAGAGAGCAATTGGTTAAGTATGTGTGCCCCTAATTCACCCCTTAAGGTTATCATGCTATGCTGGTCATTGATGTGGTTCATAGACATCATAACAATCTACAAATATTTACCTTTAGAGTCCTCATCAAGGAAACTTGTCTTTGCAACAAAGACTAGTACAGAAAACCACAAACAATCAAAATGCAGAGTCATGGAGCCCAGATCCAATAGATACATTTGCAAAACACTCTCACACCTAATGTTCAGCCACATTGTAGACGAAGACACCAGAAGGACCGTGAGAACCAGAGGATCAGAAAGTTTTCAGGGAGTTTTCAGGGAGTTTGCTGTGATAGTGTATCTTCTGGCAACAATAGAAGCTACACCCATAAAGTCTTATCAACAAGACCAAATGGGAGCTAAACAAGGATGACACCAAAGAACATGTCAAACTAGACTAGGAAAAGTCCACAAGGCCCAAATAGTACACAAACAAGCAAGAGAGGTGGTCTTGCTCAGAGAAGAGCATACCAATTGATCATCTGGTGCCAAACAGGCAGCCCTGAAAACATACATACAAGTAACAGATGGGCTGAGCAGGTTATATTTATGACTATAGAAAGTGAAAAACGAGGTCATGGATTTGAAGGAGAGTTGGGAGGAGTATGTGAGAGGCTTTGGAGAGAAGGGAGGAAAGAGAAATGTTACAATTATAAACTCAAAAAATAAAAATATTTAAAGGTGCATGTAGAACTGGTGAAAATGTAAAAAAAATGACAAAAACTAAATCACTTTTACTCGGGTATAGCAGCAATCACATTTAATGGAAATAAAGACACAGTAAGAAGGTCCTGTCTATGACCCAGAGAGACCCTGTCTGCTGTCTGCACTGTGATTGCAGTTTCCCGGCCTCTTGAACTAAGAAAAATAAATTTCTGTTGTTTATAAGCTGCCTGGTGTATGATATTTTGTCAATAGCAACCTGAATGTACAAGACAACACTCTTGCTGAAAATCAATTGACTATAAACCAGAGGGTTTATTTCTGTACTCGAATCTATTCGATTGATCTTTATGTCTATTTTTAAGCTAGGACCTCTCTGTCTTTTTCCAATTTTTTTTTTGGTATCTGGTGTGTGTGTGTGTGTGTGTGTGTGTGTGTGTGTGTGTAATTGTCATGTGTGTAGGTACGTGTGTGTGTGCAAGTGAGGGCCCAAGGTTGATATCAGGAATTATCCTCAATGCTCTTCCACCTTACTCACTAGGGCAGGATCTCTCAGTCAGTTCCAGAGCTCACACACATGGCTACTTTTGCTAGCCACCTTGCTCTGGGATCCTCTCTTTGTACCCTCTGAGGCTGAAATCGAAGTCTGGCTGCCATGCCCCTACTCAGAATTTGCGTATGTTTCTTAGGATCTAGAACTGTAGTCTTCATAGTTTTATTTCTTAACCACTGAAAGGTCTTTCTAGTCCCCCACTATCTTGATTACTCTGTGATGAGTCTCTCTCTCCTCCCATCTCTCTCTCTCTCTCATCTCTGTATCTTTCTATGTTTTTCTTCGTCTTTCTATCTGTGTTTCTGTCTCTATCTCCCTCCCCAGCCTCTCTGTCTCTCTGTCTCTCTGTCCCTCTGTCTGTCTCTCTGTCTCTGTCTCTGTCTCTGTCTCTGTCTCTGTCTCTCTCTCTCCCTCTTCCTCTCTCTCTCTCTCTCTCTCTCTCTCTCTCTCTGTGTGCGTGCGTGTGTGTGTGTGTGTGTGTGTGTGTGTGTGTGTGTGTGTATGACAGCATCTCTATGTAGTTCAAGCTACCTTAAACTCACAATATCCTTACCTTGGACATGATAACATTTTCTTCTTTTGAATTGTTTGTTTTGAGACTGGGTTTTTCTATCTAGTCCTGGTTGGCTTGATATTCACTTTATAATTATGTGGCCCAGGTTGGCTTCAGACTTACATTCAGACTTACAGCAGCCCCCATCCTCCCATTTAGCCTTTCTCCACCTCCTTAGTGCTAGGATGATGGGGATGTTAACCACACTTGCTTAATATTTTCCTTTCCTTTTGATGTTTTGCACTTCTGGGAATTGAATCTAGGGTCCCACATATTCTTGGCAAGTGCTCCTCCACTATTCCGTTGTTTTAGTCTCCCTTTCCAAACTATTTTGACTATTCTGGGTCCCTTAAATGGCCATATGAATTTTAAGATCAGCTTCCCAACTTCCAGAAATAAAGGTAGCTTTGATTTTGATAAAGATTGTTTTAAATCTATAGATTGGCCTGGGTATTGTTGACTTTTAAAAAAACTTTAAGCCTCAATACAAAGATTACGAAAGATGCATTTAACAAGAGAAATGTAAGAGGTTGGGGAGATGGCTCAGTTGGTGAAGTGCCCTGCCACACAATCAGAAGGTCTTGAATTCTGGTGCCCACCACCCACATAAAAATCTGAGATGGTGGTAGTATTGTGCATTTGTAGCCCCAGCCCTCAGGAAGGTGGAGGTAGAGACAAGCAGATTCCCAAAGCTCACGCAACAAGCAGCCTAGCCAAATTGGTGAGTTTCAGGTCCAGTGAGAGGCCCTGTCTAAAAAAGAATAGATTATTATTCTATGGAATAACCAAAAGAAGACAGCCAACAGTGACCTTGGCCTTTCCATACTCACCGTACTCACATGAACACATTTACACAGCACATACACACCAAAATAAATGCAAGATTTATACACTGAAAATCAAGGCTAGGGTGTGGGTCTGTTGGCAGAGTGCTTGCCTAGCATGGGGCAGGCCCTTTATTGGATCCTCAGCACAGAGTAAAACTAATTCCATTTAGGAAGGCCCTATCCTCAAGAGCTGGGAATGGTGCCCCAAACCTGTAACCCTAGCTATGGATAGTTAAAGGCAGAAAGGACAAAAGTTCAAGGTTATCCTTGGGCTGTAAAGACGGTTTGAGGCCCAGGGCTACTTAAAACATGTCTCAAAAAAAGGCAACTCATAAAACATTATCAAATGAATGTATGAATGAATGAATGAATGCTGATTCATTATTATTGACTGCAAAGCTTCATCTGATACCCATCTCTTTCTGTTCCCTGTTTCTTCCTAGAGTAAATTCTTTTTCTTTGGTCATTTATAGAAATCTTTTTATTATTATTTCATCAGAACTGTCCAGTAGTTAACATCCAGTTGTTTATATATAGTTATTTATGGCATCCCCTATAGTCCTTTTCATTTCTGTGAAAATTGGCCAAACTGGCTCCTTTTTCCACTTACAGTTTTGGTAATTTGAGTGCTTTTTCTTTTCTTTTCTCAGCTTAAAGAAATCTTTGTCAACTTGATTTTTTTCAAAGAACCAACCTCTGGCTTTGTCAGTTTTCTCTGTTGCTTTTCTGTTCCTTTCCCGTCTGCTCTAGTCTATTACTCTTTCCTTTGGTGTTGTAGGATTTTAAAATGTATTATTTATTATTTTAAAAAATATTTATTATCTTACATATGTGAGCCTTGTGCCTGAGGAGGTCAGAACAGTGTTGGATCTCTAAGAACAAGAGTTGCAGATGGTTGTAGGTATCTCTATGGATGCTGGGAATTGGACTCAGGTCTTCTGTAAGAGCAGCCAGTGCTCTTAACTGAAGAGTCATCTTTCCAACCTCCCATTATTTTGTTCTTGATGATGTGTATTTGTGTGTGGTTGAGTAGGGATATGTACACTTGAGCATGGTGTCCATGGATGAGGCTGGGAAGAGGTTGTTTGATTCCCTAGAGCTAGAGTTGACATGGTTACTCAACCAGAGAAATATGGGGTTATCCATAGAACCATCCCTCCAGTCTCTACTGTGGGTTTTATTTGACCTTGCTTTTGTTTCCTGGGGTGGGAGGTGAGGCTATCGATTTGAGAGCTTTCTTTGCCTTTTTAATGTGTTGTTTCTAGCTACACATTTCCCTTTATGCATTACCTAGTGGTATAGTGTGCATCATTTCCATTCATAGTAATTTTCCTCATTATCTTGTCACCTCTTCTTTGGCCCATTGCTACTAGTGAAATTGTGTTGCTGATCTTTCCTGGTTACAGATCTCAGGATTCAAGTTTCTTCTTGCAAGGGCACTAGTCTCATTGAGGAAGGCCCCATCCATATGAACTAATTACCTCCAAATACTGACACATTAAGAATTGAGGTTCAGCATATTAACTTAATAGGGATATAAACAGGTAATGCATATTGGTAACTCACTATCTCACTTAATAAACATATAGATGGGTTTGGGGAAGTAGTTCAGTTGGTTAAATTCTTGCTTAGCATTTCTGAAGCCCTGCGTTTGATTCCCCAGCACCATGTAAACAGGACATGGTAGTACAAGCCTGTAATCCCACCATTTGAGAGACAGAAGCAGGAGGATGATAAAGTTCAAGGTCATTTTTGGCTGCATTGCAAGTCTCAGGCCAGCCTGGGATACATGACAGCCCATTTTAAAAAATAAGAAAAGAAAAGGAAAAAAACAGAAAAAGATTAATGTAGCTTTTATTATATGACAGTATTGTTCTGAGTATCCTAGAGATTTGGAGGTATTTAATTTTCATATAACCCTGTACTGTGTATAGATTCTCTTCTTATCATTGTCTCAATTGTATGAGAAAAAAACTACAGCACAAAGAGGTTCAGTATATTGCTTAAGGCCACATAGCTAGCAAGGGGCTCTGTGAGGCTTAACCCTAAGAGGTCTGGCTTCAAATTCCAACTTATTTTAATGCCACACGAAGAGGTAAGTTGATAAATAGGTTATAGCAGCACAAAGAGAAGCCATTAAAATTTCTAGTGTTCACTTGTTATTATTGGTGGAGTATATGCATCAAAAGACAGCAAGATTTAAACACTGTATTTAAGCCAAGAGAAATTGGGTGAGTCTAGCTGTCATTGCCTCATACCATAAACTTTGCAAGTCCGATTTACCACAGATGTGATGGAGGAAGCAGCAAAGAGCATAAATTTTCTCAAGCTTTAGCCACGACCAGCTTCCGGCCTGCTTAAAAGATACTAGATTTGAAGATGTACCGAACTGCAGCCACTAGCCAAGGACTTTGAGGGAGTAAGTCCTCAGATCCAACTTGGTAAACCTCCAGTGCTTGACAAGATTGTGTTTTCTTGTGGAAGTGACAATACCTCTGAACACACTGCACTTGAAACCACAGGAGGCAAACAAGAGCTCTGTTGATTGGTTCAAGGCAATGCAGACTCCAACTGGCCCTGTGGATTAGGCAGATGGTGACTGGGAGCCTCGCCTCTCCTATTGCGGAACTGACTTGTGCCCAGTGCATTCATAGATTTTGAAGAACGCTGTGCCATATTTGGTGGAAAATAAGTCATGATTGCGTGAGGATTCCCTTCCCTGAGTACAGGGGTGGAGGATGTGAAGGGTTCAAAAGAGGGTTCGGATCACGGGGTCCTGAGAACTCAAGCCTGGAGGGAAAAAGTCTCTCCCACCTTTTAGGCTAGATGTGCAGAGTCAAGAACTCACAAGACCTAAAGACTGGGGTCATAACAGCAGGGACAGAGCCAGCCTCAGCATGTGCCATGCCTAGCAGAGGTTTGGCACATGTGATTGTTGTGTCTTTCATGTGGTATCCATGGTAGGGTGTAGAGTGTAAGTCAGTGAAGAGACAGGCACGTGAGGGTTGGAGACATTTTTAAAATATTTAATTATTTTTGGTTTTTATGTACATAAGTGTTTTGCTTTTGTATATGTTTTTACACCATATGCAGGCAGGGTTCGAGAAGACCAAGAAGAATGTGTCCAATCGCTTAAAACTGGAGATACAGATGGTTGTGAGCCACCCAATATGGGTGCTGGGAACCAAACCTGGGGCTTCTGGAAGAGCAGCAAGTGCTCTTAACTGCTGTGTCATCTTTTTAGCCCAGACATTTTCAGAAGTGTAATGTAAAAACTTATTGTGATAGAATTGATATTCTACACAAGTAACCTTGTACATGGCTTTTGTTTGTTGGTCTGTGTTATGGTGCTGGGGATCAAATGTGGTCCTCATGAATTTGAGACAAGACTCTACCACCAAGCAGTATCCCTAGCCTTTGGCTTTTTGAGACAAGTTCCTGCTTTCTATAACTCAGGCTAGCTTGGAACTCCCCATTCTCCTGCCTCTGTCTCTCAAGTGCTGAAATTTCAGGCATGGATTAATTCACATGTTTTGATAAATATAAGCACCTGTTTAACAAATGAATAAAACACATTTTTAGGTATTTTATGAGTGCTTTAGGACTTATAGACATTTTATGTGCATCCTACCTGACTAAATTATCAAAAGCCATGTCAGGATTTTACAGATGAAGTCAAGAGTGACAGAACATACATACCATCATCCCAACACTTGGAAGGTGGAAGTTGGAGGATCAAGAAGAGTTCAAGACCAGCCTCAACTATATAGCAAGTTGAAGGCCACCCTGAGCTACCTGAGACCCTATTCAATCTGCTTACCCTCAGCAAAGAATTTTACAAGTGAATATGTCTAAGCTTCTAAGATGAATGGCCAAATTTGTACACACACACATATAATTTTTAAATTTTTATTTCATGTGCATTGGTGATTTGCCTGCATATATGTCTGTTTGAGGTGTTGGATCCTCTGAACTGGAGTTATAGACAGTTGTGAGCTGCAATGTGGCTTCTGGGAATTGAACCCTGGTCCTCTGGAAAAGCAGCCAGTGTTCTTAACTGCTGAGTCATTTCTCCAGCCCTCATGGCCAAGTTCTAACCAAAGTTGAGGGTCATCCTAATATTTCTGAATTAGATCTTCCTGTCCCCTCCCTTTCTTCTCCCTTCACTTCACCCTCCTTTCTGGTTTTATTGAGACAGGGTCTTGCTACATAGTCCTGGCTGGCTCACAACTCACTATGTAGAGCAGCACGACCTCATACTTGTAATAATCCTCCTGCCTCTGCTGCCCAAATGCTGGAATTATAAGCATATAATACTAACTTCAGCTTCAAATTACAAGTCAGCTTTTATGTGTTGGTGGGCTTGGTTGGGTGTTGGAGCCAGAACCTAAGCCTTGTGTATCTAAGGCAATCTCTTTGCTATTAAGTTTTATTACTACCCTTCTTTCTCTGTTTTGTTTTGTAAAGTTATTTTATGTGGATGGGTGTTTTGCCTGTGTATATTTCTGTGCAACATACGGGTGCAGTGGCCATGGAGGCCGGAAAAGGGAGTTGTATCCCCTGGAAGTGCAGTTACAAGTAGTTGTGAGGGTCCTCTGTAATCGCAGCAAGTGCTCTGACTGTGTAACCATCTCTAGAGCACCTTTTTGTTTGTTTGTTTGTTTTGTTTTGGTGAGATAGCATTTCTCTGTGTAACACCCCTGGCTTTCCTGGAACTCCATCTGTAGACCAGGCTGGCTTGGAACTCACAAAGATCAGTCTGCCTCTGCCTTCTGAGTGCTGGGATTAAAGATGTGTGCCACGCCCAGCAGTACCCCCATTTTATTAAAATTGTCAGAACTGAAGCTCCCACCACAAATAGGTCAGTGGAATCATCGTGAAATAGAGCTAGATGAATAGCTCCTACTGGACTAGTTCATTTTGTTAAATACCAGTGTTCTATTCATATCATTGGGTCAATCAATACTGATCAATGACCAACAGGAAGCCTGGAAATGTGCCGTTTTGAGTTCATACAATTGATTAAACTCTTGAGGAATGCTTTTGCATTATTGTTCTTACAATACAAATCATTGAATAGATAATAACCCATCTTTTATCAACACTTTATTCCGTTTGTATTTATCTGTCCTTTTTTTGTTAGATGACCTGCAATAGCAAAAATGTAAGTAATCTGTGTAATCTATGTAAACAAGCTTTCCTTTTTTTTTTTTGGTTTTTTGAGACAGAGTTTCTCTTATAGCCTGGGCTGTCCTGGAACTCACTCTGTAGACCAGGCTGGCCTCGAACTCAGAAATCCACCTGCCTCTGCCTCCCAAGTGCTGGGATTAAAGGCGTGCGCCACCACTGCCCGGCACGTAAACAAGCTTTCCTAAAGCTTCAGGAATCTTGTTTGGATTTGTGATCAGCCCCATGGTAATTAATTTTTTTAAATATATTTTCACTTGTTCTTTGGAAATTTCATACAGTGTATTTTAATAATACTTATCTATCTTTCCCCAATTTCCTCACAGATCCACCCACCTTCCCTACCCTTTATGCCATGGCAGTTTATTTAAATCTGTAATTTCTGACACTGGATTTGAGAACTAACATTTTTATTGCTATCACTGTTGAAGGCTGATGCATTCCCTTAGGAAAACTGGAGAGGAGATAGTTTGTAAGTATCCTATTCTGAATGTTGCAAAGCTTGACCTCTGCTCTCACTTGAACAGACTGTAACAGGGCCTACATTGAGGTAGGCTGGGAAGCCATCTGTAGCAAAGCCCATACCATGCCCAGGAAGCAGCTTTGGCTCTTTACCAATTTGTCACAAAGTGACTACTTCAAGTCCCCAAGTTCCGAAATAAGAAGTGTATTCTCAGGTAGCTTGCATGGTGGCTGATGTACCTCTATGTCATGCAGCAGCACAAAGGCTACAGGAGGACCCCGTCATGGAGGTGGACTGCTGCATACAGTATGAGAATATAGATGGTATTTATACCTTATCTGATGTGCTGGCTAGCTTTAGGCCAACTTGACAAGTGCTAGAGTCATCTGAGAGGAGAAAACTTCAACTGAGAAAATGTCTCCATAAGGTTGGACTGTAGGCAAGCCTGGAGGGCATTTGTTGATAGATGATTGAAATGTGAGACGTCATTCCACTGTAGGTGGTGCCACCCCTGGGCAGATGGCCCTGGGCTCCATAAGAAAGTGCTGAGCAAGCCATGAGGAACAAGCCAGTAAGCAGTGCCCTCCGTGGCCTCTGCATCAGCTCTTGCCTTCAAGTTCCTGCCCTGCTTGAGTTCCTGTCCTGACTTTCTTCTATGATGAACTGTACTGTGGCAGTGTAAGCCAAACTGCCTTCAATGAAGAAGAGCTATGTGGAAGTATAAGCCAAATAAACACTTTCCTCCCCAACTTACTTTTGGTCATGGTGTTCTATCACAGCAGTAGAAACCCTGACTAAGACAACTGACAAGATTCCGTCTATACTTGAGGCAAGGTATTTAGGATCTGCATACTTTACACATCTCTTCAAAGATATCTCCCTTCTCCTATGGGGACTAATGATTCTAAGTTTGGAAACCTACCCCCTCCCTGCCCTCCACACACGCACATCATGTTCTCTCTCACGGTAGGATGACAGTTCATATCCACCTCTGTGACTGTTATCTTTTTCATTTGGCATTTCCCAACCTATTTCTGGTTTACTGGTGCTTCTGTTATTGAAGTCTCAACTTAGCTATCATCACATCAGTAAAGGCTCATTCGATTGCCTGAGTCTGACTTAAGGTACCCATTCCCGAAGGCCCAAGGGCATGGTCTCTTTATACTTTTCTGTACTGTAACAGCCAGACTGTCTTTCCATGCCCCCTCCCTTATCCATGTCTGGATCCTTCATGGAAGATGCTCAGTACACAGAAAGTGCTCTGTAAATCCTTATGAAACACATAGGTATACATAAAATAATTCTACTAGCGGTCTCTCTCTTTGAATCCTGACTGTATCTCTGAAGTCTTCCCTCAGCTAGAGCTTGCTGGACATTACAGCTCATTTAAAATGGCATGACTTCTTTATGCAGCTTCACCAATTAGCTACAAGTCAATATGCCCCCAGGTGATGAGACATACTTTACAAAGTATGTGTGACTTGAGTAGTCAAGTCCCCAAAAAAGTATGCCAAAGTCAATGGTTATAATTTTTAATTGTTTCCAACAAGAACAGCATACCATGACTTTAAGGTCCTTCTGGGCCAGGTAACTATAAAGCCATGCATTCTAGTTTGCTTTTCTGTTGCTGTGATAAACACCATGACTAAAAGCAACTGACTAAAAGCATTCTTCCCAGGTGTCTCTAGGTTATGCCAAGTTGACCATAAAAACAAACCAGGACAGCCATCACCAATTTACCCAAGGTACTTAAACTCTGTCTGCTGGGTAGATAAAATACCTGGTCAGGTGACTGAAATGTAGATTCAACTTTGAAGGGAAGGAAGCAGGCTACTTAGAAATGCTGCCTGCATATTTGAACTACTTAGCAGAGGGGCTAGGGATGTAGGTCATTTGATTTTAGTTCTTGCCTAGTTTGCATGAGTTCAGTCCCAGTACATTCTAAATGCGGTATTTTGACACACACCTGTGTGGTCTCAGCACTTGGGAAGCAGAGGCAGTAAGACTAAAGGTGCAAGGTTATCCTCAGCTACATAGGGAGTTCTGAGCCTGCTGGGGTTACATGAGATCCTGGAGTAGGGGTGAGGGGCAACCCAAAATGTTTAGTTACAAGGATGAGGTCAAGGAAATTAGCTGGCTACCATGAGATCTCATAAAATACTGTCTTGGTGAGATTTAGTAAGACCCATCGCCAGTTCCTTACCTTTGCAATTTAACCCCCCCTCCAGTCTCAGAAAGTTTACTTATGCTAGCCAAATCCACATCAATCGAAGCAGAGTACCAATTGAATAGTTTTCCAAAATCATGTCCAACACCAGAGGCAAAAATCTTTGAGTGCAATGGCGATAGATTTGGGCACATAAACACTTCAATCTCTTTACACAGAATTAACTATAAACAAAATTAATGATTTTGGATAAATATCTGCATGAAAAGGCCTCATAGGAGGAAACAAGAGAAAGATAAAGCATCTCACTGTGCCAGCTGTGTGCGATGTGCATTCACCTGCTTGCCAAGCTCAAGATATCATACTGATAACTTGAAATCAGTCATGGTGAGAGAATTTACACCACAGAAATCAGCAAGTGACTCGGAGTAGGCTTGTTGTTTGTTTCTTGGAAAGCTAGCTATTAAATATTTACTGGCTCGCTATTGTGTGCAGTCAATCACTGCCTATCACCTGGACCTTTCCCAAGTATACTGAAATGGACTCACGTCTTCTGTCCTATCAGTGTCTTTAAAGAAACTCTGACCCCTACATACTCCTACTTTCCATCACAGCCAGCTGTGTGTGCTGAATCCCTTTATTCATTTCCTAGTCATCAAGACACTGAAGTAGTTTGGGAGCTACCATCCCATCTCGGAAATAGCTGTTGCTGATCTGAAAGACCTCCAAGAAACTGGGATTTTTTTTTTTTACCTTCATTGACCCCACTCTCGTTCTCGTGCCCAATTTGTGTGTGTGTGTGTGTGTGTGTGTGTGTGTGTGTGTGTGTGTGTGTCCCAAGAACTCTCATGCTAGGCAAGCACTGAGCCAGCACCCAGTCCCCTCCCAACCCTGGGCCCTTTCACAGCATTCAATTCTGTTATTACTTTCTTTTTGAAATGCTCTCCTCCTTGAGTTCCAATGACATATGACCTTGGCTGTCTTCCAGTTTCTGTCTTTTCAGGGTCTCCCATTTCCACTTCAATTTCCCTTACTTTCTATGTGGTCTGGACATAAAACCCAAGGTCTCGTACATTAAATGCAGTCTATCAGCTCGGCTTTATCTTCAGGTCCCACTTCCACTTTTAAGTATTGGTATTTTCCAGAAATTAGTCTTCAACCTTCTCTATTCTCCCGCTAGGTAATTTCATCCATTCACGTGGACTAAAATACCACATATACACCAATAAGTTGTAATTTCCTACTTGATGTTCTCCCCTCAAGTGTCACAAAAGTCCCTAGGTTGACATCTTTGTCTCCCTTACCCTCCTTGTTATCAAATCTAGGTTGATTTTACTTCCTTTATTTGTTTGTTTGTTTTGTTTTTGTTTTTGAATCAAGGTTTCTTTGTGTGTATCCCTGGCCATTCTAGAACTGGCTCTGTAGACCAGGCTAGCCTTCAACTCAAATATCCTCCTGCCTCTGTATCCTATGTGCTGTGATAGATTAAAGGAACGAGGCACCACCACCTAATTTACTTTCAAAATATCTCCCAAATGTGTTCTCTCATCTGCAAGTCCGAGCTTCCATGATCACTCAGCTAGATTGCCCAAATAGCCTTCCTGTGTAGTCTCCTCCCTTTAGTCCACCCTATCCTGAAGTCAAGGATGTTCAAACCATGGCTGGTTTCATAAGCCCTCCTCCCACTAGTAAGCTTCCTGTTTCTTTCAGAGGTTTGGTTTTTGTTTTTTCAGTTCTGGGGATTGGACAAAGTATCCCACGAACCATTGGCAAGCATTCTTATCACTATGTCCTTAGTTCTGCTCCAGACTTTCAAGATTAAAACAATGTAATGCTCTTGAGCCCTGCCCAATCTTGCTCTGCCTCCTCTACGCCAGGCCCTGAGAATTCCACTCCCATCAGCTCTCTATCAGCTCTCTATCACTGAGCTCCAGCCACAGCCCCGTATCTTTCTGTTTTCTGGAACAAAGGACGTCACACATACTCTTGCTTTATCTGGAATGTTCTTGCTGCTCTTCTTGCGGACTGCTATGTATTTTTCAGATCTCAATTCAAATATCACTTCTTCCATGGAGACATATACTAAACTACCAGACTAAGTTCCATCAGTCTTGAACCTCTTTCTCCACCAGCATCTACTCTCAAGGTACCCAAAACATCCATCTCCCTGTTGTTTGTTCATTCATTTATTTACTTATGTTAAATTTGTATTCACTTATTCTGGAGGGGGGAATATGAGCGTGCCACAGGAAGGTTAGAATTTCATGATCAGGATGGAGAGATGGCTTATTTGTAAAGAGTCTCCGTTGATTTTTCAGGGAGCCTGAGTTTTGTTCCCATGTTTAACTGTAACAGTCTTCAACTCTAATTCCAAAGGATCCAGCAGTCTCCTGGCCTCTGAGGACCTCTGCACAATATGGAATACACTGACATAGATACACACACATACATAAAAGTAAATATTTTTAAAATTCAATGTTATAATTATATTACATTCTAAAAATTGTTCATGATCATAGGGCTTCACATTGATGCTGTCATCGAATGCTGATCACTTCCTAGAGGCCTCACCTCTAAACACTGTGCTGGGTTTACATTTACGCCTTCTCAATACCTCACAAAGGGGACTACATTTCAACCTAAGTTTTTGAATGGGACAACCACACCAAATAGCATCCTGAGACCTGTCAATGTACTTGGGAGTACTAACTGCTTCAATCATTCTCTGCTCCAAATTCCTTTTTCCTAGCTGAAGGCAGAGTGACCTTTTCAAATTGCAAATGGGCTCCTGTCACTTCCTCATTCCAAACTCAACAGCTCCTCACCATTGAAGGGAGCATTTCTCCAGCAGGTTCAGGTAACACAACATCTGGGTATCAGGGTGTCCTTTCTAGAATGCTATGTCATAATTGATATATTAAATTGCACATATGAAATAAAATGCTTTTCTTCTATAGAACACTTCTGTGAATGGAAAATATGTCTACATTGTGTGTGTGCAATATAAAATCATAGCCACAAGCACAGATGTCCACGAAAAAATAAACTGTTGACTTAAGCATGATCAGCAGTGGGATTGTCTGTTTAATATTCATTTACTATTCATCCATTCATTTGGATGCTCACTAGGTGATAAGTAGGGGCATCTTCAAATATTTAGGAAAGAACTACATCAAAAAAAATTTTAAAAAAGAAAATTTTACCCATTAACTTTGTTTTTTTCATTTCTCTAGGAGTATCTCGTTTGTGCCAGGCACACACTGAGACACTGGATAGACATTCTCCTTAGACAGCCCATCCATCCTGAGCACCTCTATTCTGGAGCAAAAAGCCCAAGCAATTTGCCACCATCAACACAGCTCTTCCAGACATGGTCCCATCTTCTCTTGCTGTCTCTCTAAAGCCATTGGCTCCTTGTCCCACTCCTTCTGTTTAAGATCTGGAATTTCTTAAACATTCTCTTCTCTTTTACTTCTTTATTTTTCTTTGCTGTACTGAAAATCAAACCCAGAGCTTCCTGCATGCTGATACTGTACTATACCTATAACCTGGACTCCTTCCTTCCTTCATGGTTTCTTTCCTCCCTAACTTTCTTTTTATTCTCCCAAATTTTACTTATTAGTTCATGTGTGTGTGTGTGTGTGTGTGTGTGTTGTACAGGTGTACTTGTGCCATGGCACACATGTGGAGGTTAGAGAACAACTCTCAGGAGTCTATTCTCTCTTATGACCTCATAGAATTAATTAATTAAAGTTGTTAGTGCCTCGACTTGTTCACCCATCCAGCTAACTTCCCTATTTATATCCTTCTTTAAAAGGTCTCTCCCTCCCTCCCTCCCCCCCCCCCCCCTCCCTCTCTCTCTCTCTCTCTCTCTCTCTCTCTCTCTCTCTGTCTCTCTCTCTCTGTCTCTCTCTCTCTGTGTGTGTGTGTGTGTGTGTGTGTGTGTGTGTGTGTATGCCATGGTGTGCTTGTGGTGATCAGAAGACCAAATGAAAGACTGGGTTCTCTCCTACGATGTAGATTCCAGGATTGAACTCAGGGTCCCTCCTGTTCTTAAGCATGCTTTTATTATGATCTAAGATAGGGTGTCCTGTAACCAAGGCTGACCTTGAATTCACTATGTAGTTGATGACGACCTTGGACTTCTGATCCTCCTGCCTCTCCTTCCAAATGTTGGGATTTACAGGTACATGCCACCATGCCCGATTTTTGCAACGCTAGGGTCACTAGAACCCAGGGCTTTGGGTACGGTATGCAGGCACTCTCTACCAACCGAACTATATCCTCAATTCCAAACTGCCTTCCTTACTACTTATCCGATAACATGTGGCATGTGCCACCATGCCCAGCTTTTTTTTGTTTCATTTTGTTTTGTTTTGGTTTTCAAGACAAGGTTTCCTTGTGTAACTTTGGCTGTCCTGGAACTCCATCTGAAGACCAGGCTGGCCTTGAACTCATTGATCTGCCGGGCTCTGCCTCCTGAGCACTGGGATCAAAGGCGTGCACCACCACCATCTGGCTTCCAGTTTTTACCTGACTTTCTCATACAGTTGCTATTGTCTTGAACACTTTGGTTTGCTTTCTTCTTTAACTTCCTTATCTTAGATCATTCTAAAGGCTTCTCTACTCATGTGAGACCTGTTCCACCGGCCTTCATTTTTTCCTTTCACAGAGCCTCCATTTCAGGATAATTTCAGGATAAGTTTTTTTCCTCCTGAGCTTTTGGCTGCACGTCACTATTGTGCCCCCTCCCCCCATCCGCCATCCTATCCAGTATTAGTGACCTACCTCAGCAGTCACAGTGATCTCTGTAAAGCTTGACTGTGAATGTTGGGTCCAATTCGGACCCAATTCCTATCTAGCAGGGAGTCATCTCCCCTCTCAGGCAGAAGAGAAGTTGTGGATTACTCTAGCTTCCTTAAGAAAAGTAGAAATATAAAAACAGTTTATTTGTACGCCTCTGTTAATTTCTTGACTCAGTAGCCTTTGACTGAGTACCTGTCTGACACTACTGCACTGTGCTGGGCTTTGGTAGCCAGGGTGCTACAAAGACACCACAACATACGTGCACATACATTCATGGAAGTGCCTATGAGTCTGAAAATTCATCTTCACAAAAAGCCTCATTACAAAAAGCCTCCCCATCCTTCTTCTTTAAAAAAAATAACGGGGACAGAATCTCACTTAGCCTAAGCTTGCCTTGAACTTGACTTGTAGCTGGAATAACCTTGAACGTGCAGTTCTCCCACTTTCCCCTTCTGAAGTGCTGAGAGCATATGCATGTGGGATGGATTACACTTGATTTACGTGGTGCTGGGAATCAGATCCAGGGCTTCCTGTATGCTAGGCAGGTGCTCTACCAACTCACTTAACTGCCCAGTTTCTCCCCGTAACCTCTGCTCTTGCTTTTGCTTTTAATTTCCTGAAGTTTTTTTTCCCTATCAAGAAAGGAGGAGAGAAGGAATAAAACTTACCAATTGCCCATTTGTGATATCTCTTATCTCCTCAGTCTTTCTGCCTCCCCTGTGCCTGAGAAGATAACCCGGACCAAAGACTGAGAAGCACAGATTCAAGCCGTTTCCAAAACTTCTGTAGAACTGAACGTTCTTTGTAGACGCAGACAGCAGGTAAGGAAGGAGGGAAGGAACAAAGGCATTGCAGGAGATTTGAATTACATACTCTATCTCAGGCTAGGAGGTCCTGCATTGTAAGGAGATCTTGTTCAGGTTTTCATCCCCTCTAGGGACAGGCAGCTGAGTGTGCCACTTCTGTAGGGCTCCAAGGTATCTGTGTTGAAGTGTCCCCAATGCTGTGAGGCCTTATGTGTGTGTAGGGGTCAGAGGCAGGCAGGACTCCTCACAGGATCCCCACAACCCCATTATGGTCTCCATCCACCTCAACCCACCTGGTAGCAGCTCTTAACTCTGTTTTCAGCCAAATCCCATGCCAATATCAGAGCTTGGCCTGTGCCCTTTGTCATCTATCACATACCAGCCTTTGTCAGGGAAGACTCAAGGTCTACCTACTGGAGGCCTAGCCTGGAAGCAGCCAGCACCTCTGATTCCCCATCCCCATCCGGTTGAGGCCCAAGGCTTAAAGCAGTTCCTCAATTTTAGTCTTGGCTTTATGTGTTTGTGCTCTAGCAAACCAGGGCCTAGGCCTTCCCCAAGTGTTCCTGAGGGTCTCAGAAATTACAGCTGTTCCTCTTCCTTGATATTGTCACCCACCCCGTGGTCTCTGATTGTTCCAGACCCTTCTCTTTAGCCCATTCTTTTGAGTGTCTAGAACAGTGATGGAACAGGGATCACTTAATGGGATGCCACTTTAGGCACTGGGGATGCGTTTCAGAGAGTCCTCGTGCTCATGGTGTATGTGTCACTTGAAGAGCCCCCTGACAGAAGACAAGAAGCATTCACTGCCAGGAGCAATGCAGGACCAGGGCAGTTCTTTTGTGGACACTTTGGTTTCCTGCTTCTGCTCTCCTATACTCTCTAGGCCTGGCCTTTGTGTGAGATGCCTCTCCCTGGTTCTTTTTTTTTTTTCTGCTGTCCCTTCCTTAAGAGAAAGACCTAAGATCCTATCATTATGAGGGGAGTGAGGGGACACTTGGGCCTTTGACAAACCATATCATGCCAAGTTCATCGATCACAAAGAGCCAATCCCAAGACAGAGAGAAGGGGAGAGGGGTGGACTTCAGGGCTGGAGAGGTGGGGAAAGATGCTAAGGAGAGGACCACCAATAGCAGTTAGTTAGCTCGGAGAAAAAGGAGAGCAGGCAGGCGTAGTTTTAGCGTTTGGATGTTATGAGCTGTCCCAGGTCAGCCATATAGTCCTGGGCTGAATTGGTATTGAAAAGCAATTGGAACTGGACAGAACGATGACCCCTTCTGTATCTGCATCCGCCTCAACAGAGCTAGAGACCTTCAGTTCCCATTCTTAGACTCCCTTCCGGCTCCCTAACCTAAAAGGTGGACTGCTCTGCATCTCTGCTCTGTTCAGACTGAGAGCAGGGACCAGAGTGGGATCAGTGAGGTCAGTTTTTATTAGGTACAATAGTGGGGAGCTGGGCTCCATGGAAAATACAGCCGACTGCGGTGGAGGCTTGGGCACCTCAGGACAGGAGAGATGTCCTCCACAAGTCACAGCTCAGTTGTGGGGCTGCAGTGCAGCTCCCCCATTAATGCTCCATTTCTAAGCTGTAATGTGGTGGCGCTGCAGGTGCCGCAACCCCTGCCCTGCCCCCGCCCCTCCCCAACCCAAAGAGATAACACAATTAGTTAGGGTGGACTACAGGGGAGCACTGAGACTCCAGAGGCCAATGCTCCCACGCAAGCACCCAGGGTTCTCAGTGGGGAGCACGAGGGGTTATGGGGGCTGGGAAAAGAAAGAGGACTGCAGATAGCCTAGGAGCAGAGAGCCGGAGGGGGAGGGGCCGGGACACCCTTCTAGCCTCAGGTCTGGGGGCTCAGGGATGTGAGGGAAAACAGGGGTGTGTGTGTGTGTGTCTCTCTGTGTGTGTGTGTGTGTGTGTGTGTGTGACAATTCAGCAGAGGTCGGGACGTACCACGGAGCCCAGTAGCGGCAGGGAGGGGGGGGCGGAGGACGTGGTCACCGAGGGGAGCCCCCGCCCCCTTCACAGAGGCCGAGACTCGGGTTGCAGAGAGAACTGGAACTGGGCTCGCCCTAGGGGAAGGCAGCGCGGCCAATCCGTCCCCTCCCTACACCTACTCTGAGGGGGTGGGTGATAGAGGAGAGGTTGGGGTTGGAGCAGCGGTGAGGGGGCCCCTCCCTGGCACCTCCCTCCACCAGACTTGGTCGCGCCCGAAGTGTAACACTTTCTCTTTGTCGGAGGAGCTCTTCTGTTTCCTGTGCAGAGCTCCCGTTGCGGAGGCACCCGTAGCAGCCCTGGCGGACCAAGGAGCGATGGCAGCGGCCGATATAGCTCGCCAGGTGGTGAGTGGAGGGCTTGGGTACCAGTCCCTGAGCTAGGGGTTGAGGGTGTGGGGCTGGGGACGGCCGGGCAGACTTGGTTGCGGCTCTCGGCTACCACTGCTACCACGAGGAGGGCAATGGGGTAGCATCCTGGAGCAAAGAGGCAAGGCGGGACTTTTTGCTCCTGGGGTCAGCGGCTCAGTCTACTCTTTCCCCGAGCAAGTCCTGGAGACCTGTGGTGGCGGGAGGGTGGGGGGCGGTTGGAGAAGCGTCCTGGCGGGCAGCTGAACTTGCATCGCCGGAGAGAGCTGCAGTGAGCGCCTCCGCCTCCCTTGCTGCAGCTGCGGCCCCGCCGCTGGGGCGTTGCCGAATGAATGGCAGCATGAGTCCGGAGCCCTCCGAAGCCCCTGTCCCCTTAGCTTGGGAGAGCCTCAGCCACAACTGCCTACTGGGACTCCAGCTTGCTCAGAAAGAGGGGCGCGGAGCTGGGGGTAGCCCGGAACCTAAGGCAGAGTGTGATGAGGGGGGCGGGGAGATGACTGGTTGGAGTAGGGTTTCTCCATATGCATTACATATGTGACTGCGTCTGTCTGTGTATCAGCGTGTATGCATATATGTGCATGCGCGCCCTCCTGCCTTCCCCGTGGCAGGGTTATGTGACCCTGAATGAGTCGGCCTGTTTCTGTGTGCTCACCTCTATGGTGTGTGTCTCTGTGTTCGAATGCTGGGTCCACTTGTGCTGTGTCCTGTGGGGTCCGTTTGTGTATCTGTGGAAGGGAGGGAGGGAGGGAGGGAGGGATGCAGTTCACCCCGGCCTGTAGGTGGCTGGTTGCTTATTTTGGCACGTTTCTGAGCGGTTCCATGAGCGTCGGTCTTAGGTTCAGTGTACATGGGCTTCTATGCTAAAACCTGTGGCGCTAACATCTTTCTGTAGAGACCGAAGAGAACAGTGTGAGACTTGCAAAAGCAGTATTCTCTCTCTTTTGGTAGCGATCAACTCTGGAGGGAAAAAAAATCATTTTAAAAACTAAAGTTTTCCAGCCTGAGATGTGCAGAGAAATCAGACCGGGGAACCTGAGATCGCATGTTTGTTTGTTTTAGGTCCGAAGTTTGGTTACAACGGGAGATGAAAAGTGGTGAGAACAATTCCACCAGCACACCAGCACGCTAGGCTGAAGCAGAATGAGGTAGAAGGCAGCCAGGCAGAACCCACTACCCCAAATACGGCTGGATGAAAAATGATAACCCTGTAACCCCCCATTTATTTAGAGAAACAGCCTGTGCAATGTGACTCCCTTGCAAAAGGAGGGATGGGGAGCAGCCTCTGAGGAGTTGGTGTAATTGCAATTGATTTGTTTTCTAAATCTGAATCGAGAATCTGATAGCATTTTCTCGACAGATAAAGAAGTTTATTCCATTTCCTGTCTGGCTTTGGAAGGACAGGGTCCTTTATTCGAAACCTAATCTACCCCGTGCACATCCCAGCCCCGCGCTCCTCACCCAGCCATGGTGTAGAAGGTAGAAGCAGAGATATGAAACACTACTTGATGATGATGGAATTTGAGAGATTTCTCAAGGTTGACACCGTGATATCTGTTGCCTCTAATGTTTTGAGGACAACCAGGGTGATTTTCTTATCTGTGTTTTAAAGATGCTATAGTTTTAAGAAGATGAATCCGTTTCCTGGATTATACTTGCTCTAGCCTTAGTGACCAAAAAAACCAAAAAACAAAACACAAACAAACAAACAAACAAAAAACCACAACACCAATGATTTTTTTTCTTGCTCTAATGAATTTGCATTGACCTGCCCTCACCAATCTTCCTTGCCTGGATTAGGATTGCAAGGCTAATGTTGGTGAGGGAGAACATTCCAGAAGGTTACTTCACCTTAGGCACAACTCAAACAATCCAGAGACCACCTTTGTTCTGCAGATGAAGAGGGCAGCAAGGAGTGGTTTGGGGTCCCTTGATTTGCTTTGGGGTGGCTCCAGTTTGCTCTGGCTTGCCTTACCACATTGTAAACTGAAAAACATAATTGTATGGCAAATTCTGGAGCAGCCTAAGCATTTGAGACTTTGTTATCGTGATAAATGGGTTTCTGGGAAAACTGACGTCACTCTCCATGCTTCCCTCCCTCAAGCCAGTGAAGCTCTTATTTATGTGTCATTTGTCTCTCTGCTTTCCTTTGTGTCTGCAAAAAGTTGTAATTCACCAGGGGAAGCTGGAATTAACTCAAGAGACTTTGAGTGGCTGGTTGCTTCTGATTTCTTCAAAGGAGTATGTGTCTAGGGCTTGGGAAGAGAAGACAAGAGAGTCAGGCTACGTGTGGCAAGCTTAGAAGTTCTTCTTAGTAAATTCTGAGGCATGTGAATGTCTTGGTATGTGCGTTTCAGTGTCTTCACAGATTCACTGGAGGGTCACTGTCATCAAACATTGTTAGTGGCAAAACAGGCATGGCAGTTGTTGAGTAGGGCCTACATTTGGGTATGTATGCCTCTTGGAAATTTATAATTCAGTTGCATCCCATCTGAATGAACACAAGAAAGGATTGTGCATGACAGGACTATATATGAGTACTTGTTTGACTGATGTGAATAGTACTATACAGCCAGCCCTTGTCAACCATACCAAAAAAAGTAGCATACATGACTTTCAAGGTTCTAGCCTAGTTGGAGACACAAATTGTGGATGCTGAGATAATTAAAGAAATAATAAAAGATCCCACCTATGAGGTGACTTGCACTGTCATTGCTCTGTATTTAGAGAGGTTATGTGACTGACATGTCCAGGGTGACCTAGGAGGGCACAGTGCAGTCACCAAAAGCTCTGTCTCTTAGCTCAATGTCGCATTTCTGGTTCAGACTGTAAGTACTGTGCTTCAGAAATCACTAGCTTGAGCAAATTGTACCCACAATGGGAATAGTGTTGCTTTTGTCCAGTTACAGTTCATCAAGCTACTGTACCTAATGAACGATCTTGCAAGGACAACAAGAGTTGTCATAGCCAGGGTTGGCCTGGAGCAGCTGTCCTCAAGTTGCCACCTACCATTGAGAAGAAGATTGCTTCTGCATTCTGGTCTTACAATTAGTGACAAGTGCCAGGCGGTGGTGGCGCATGCCTTTAATCCCAGCACTTGGGAGGCAGAGGCAGGTGGATTTCTGAGTTCGAGGCCAGCCTGGTCTACAGAGTGAGTTCCAGGACAGCCAGGGCTACACGGAGAAACCCTGTCTCGAAAAAACAGAACAATTAGTGACAATTATCTACGACATCTTTTGTTTGTTTGTTTGTTTGTTTGAGTCGAGACAGACTTTCACCTGTCAGCCATGGAGCCCATGGATAGCAGTTAACTCAGGGTTTCCCTCTTGAAGCTCCTCCTTAATTCTTAAACACTAAAAGTAATAATTGTACCCCCAAAAAAAAGAAAGAAAAAGAAAAACTAAACCCCATGGATCTATCTGAGGATATAGTGCTGAAGAAAGTTTACATGGCTCCAAATAGTGAAAAAGTGTTGAATCCAAATCAGGGGGATATGGGCAATCATATAGATTCCCATCTTTTCTGTGCCTTTAAGGTTTGTCAAAAAGGTTAGAGGAGCTGAATGTGGTGGTGCATGTCTTAGAGAGCTCTGTGAATTTGAGGCCAGCCTACTCTACAAAGCAAGTTTTAGGACAGCAAAGACTACACAGAGAAACTCTGAAGGGAGGGAGGGAGGGAATGGAGGAAGAGGAGGAGGAAAAGAAATATTACAGTGTTAACCGTCTGTGTGTGGCTTCTTTCTTCAAAGGAGTTTCTAGTTTAATGGATGGTGGAGGCAGACACAAATCTTTATGTAGGGCTGGTAAGAGGGCTCAGTGGGTAAAAACCACTTGCCATGAAAGTCTGAAATTTGTGTTTGATCCCTAGAATATACAGAATCAACAAAACCCTCTGACCTCTGCACAAATGCCATAGAAAGAAAATTGTCCCCCTTGTGTGTGTGCGTGCTCACATGCGCATGCATGCGAGTGCTCACACATGTTCGTGCACGTACACACACACACATTTGTACAATAATAAAGTATTTACAAATCCATATTTAGTTATCGTTATCCTAAGTGCTAAAGAGAAAAACTACTGCCTGCCATGAGAATTCATTACAGGAGACCTAATTCAGCCATGGCTGAAGGCTGTAAGTGATAGGAGAGGCTTCCTGAGGGCTTCTGGATAGGAAAAGGCTAGGTGTGAAGATGGGTGAGATCACACTTCTGCCACTTGCTTGGGAACAGTTCATTTGTCAATCCATCCACTGCTGTTTTCATTCATTCTCCAACATTTATTTATCGGGCACGGACTCTGCCAGGTCCTGTGCCAAGTGCTGGGAATGTAGCAGTGACCAAGGCATGGAGGAACTCTGCCCCCTCTCAGAGCTGCCAGATGAGGCAGGAATGAGCCCTAGTTCCTCTTGACATCCTGAATCCAGGAAATGTGAGTGTTAGTGGTATATTTATTACAAAACTTCATTACAGTAGACTAATAGGCCTGTGTGATAAAACGAGAATTTGATCTGCAATCATATGCATAGCATTTACTTTGTGGAGTGTCTGATATAAATTTTCTATTAATTGCTGGCTTTGTTACCAGTATGGCCCCCACACCTTGTGTCTGTAAGGGAAAAGCACCATTGCTTTAACTTGAGCAACAGTAATTTGCAAAGTTAGTCTGCTGGAGGAAAATAAAAGCACTATTACAAAATTAAATAGCACTGACTTCCAGGTTTGCTGGGATTATTGGATTGTCAAAGCCATGACTTCATATTAGCAGGAACAAGTGAGAAAGCCTTTATTTGCAGGTGCATTGAAACTATATACAAGACACTTGGGAAGAAGAAAGGGGGATGGGAAGGGAGGGAGGAAGAAACAGAAGGAAGGAAAAAGGAAACCATGCATAGATGTAAGACGCTTAGCTCTCTTGAAATGCTTCCATCTGTATGACTTCATTTTCCCCAACAACTTCCTGGACAGGTATTCCTGGCCTTTTCATTTTATGCCCACAGCAAGCAAGAGGCTTAAGTCCAAAGCATTATTGCTGGACAGTGGATGAAACAATGAAACATCTACCAGAACACACAGATTCCCTGTTAAGCACTCGTCTTTCCAAAGTGTTTCTAAGAAATTAAAATTCTGCCATGTCCTCATTTCCCCCTCTTTTCCTTGCATCTGCCAACATCCCCCAAAGTGGTCAGAGAAAAACAAGCCTGGGAGCTGTGGAGACTCTCTGATGGTAAAAAAAATTTCAGCTTAAATCCAAGATAGCACAGTCACGGGTTGTGTGGGTTCTCTCTCTCTCTCTCTCTCTCTCTCTCTCTCTCTCTCTCTCTCTCTCTCTCTCTCTCTCTCCATATTGCTTTAAATAAAAATCTTGGAGCCACCAGCCATGTAATGATGGATTATTTTAAGTAACAACTGGAGAGGGTACAGAATAAATTAGAAACACAGACCCTTCCTCCTCATTTTGGCAGGAGACGGCTTCTGCTGTAGGGATTTGAAACCGTGGGCTTCTCAGCTGCCTGCACAGAGGAAGGAGGCCACATGCTCAGGAGAGTGAGAAACAATGTTATCCTCTTCTCCAGTGTCTTCCCACTAGAGACAGCCATCTGCTGAATTATGCAGCAGGCTCTCAGCTGGCCCTGGAGTTGGGTCATTCCTGTGACCAGGGAGAGATTTCCAGGCCTTCTCAGGGACAAACCTCTGGGTTCCGGTTCCTCGTGCCAGGGCTCTTGCAGAGCCCTAACACGGGCCTTGGGGTAACAGGAGCAGAACTCAGCTCACACAGCCATGATGAGGTGCGAGGTGGTGTTTGGTTTCCTTCACCACAGAGGCCCCCAGCTCTGAACACTGGCGCAGAGGCAAGAACTGTTTTTTTTCAGATCCCCGTTAAACGAGACCAGATGGAGGCAGAGGCAAATTCAGGCTCCCCAGAGGGCAGTTGGGCATTCACCCAGAGGCCTATGGGTAAACTTTTTCTTTCCTTTCTTTTTCTTAAAAAAAAAAAAGATTGAAGGTAACATTTCCAGAACACCTAGAAAACTGATCAAACTGCCTGACTTGGAGGAAATGTGTGTGGTTTTTGTGGGAAAGTTGACCCACCCAGAGCAGGGGTCACCCCTAGCCTGAAGTGGAGATATTTTACATACATAGACAATGGTTTGTTGAGTTAGATAGTTTCATTAGCCTTGGTGCTCTTGAGTAGAGCTGGGCATCTGGCCAAGCCTAGGATCAGGCTGGAGTCAGGAGAGACCTAGAGAGGGAGAGAAAATTAGGGGAGAGAGATGAGAGTTGGAGCACAGACCTGGGTACCATTGGTTGCTTCCTTTGCCTTCTGCTGGCCAGAGCTATTGTGGTGAGCCCACGAGCTTCAAGTTCATCTCCCTTGTCCTTTCTCACTCCTACCTGCATGGAGCCAGGAGCCTGCTGGCCTGGAATTTTAGCAGCAGGAAGAAATACATCTGGTATTTAAGTCAGCTTTTCCATCTGAGAGAAGAACAGCCTGCCTGATGCTAACACCACTCACTGCCACTAAATCATCACTGGATGACGCGGGACAAGTCACTCCCCCCCCCCACTCCTAGTCTCCATTTTTCCCTTTGCAAAAAGAGCCCCTGGGTTAGGTGATACTCAAGGGAGTCTCCAACTCTTAAGTACTTATGTTTCCTGGTTCTCCAGACTCAATTCTGTTAGGTTCTTGTCTGCTTCTGCTTCTGCATGAGGTAGCAGAACCTAGCTAGCCCCACCCCTTCCCCCTTCAGCCTTGAGCTGAGTGAGGAGAGAGTTTTGGAGAAGGAACTTATGCTTTTAGCTCAGCAGGGTCTCTGTAAGTGAACTAGAAACAACCATTTGAACATTGCCTGTCTGGGTAGGTATATATAGCTATTGACATTTTATAAGTATGCACGACAACTGAATGCTTGACTGTGGAATCTCACTTTAAATGCACTAGGAAAGCTGGCTAGTTAATGGAATCCTTGCTGTGATTCCTTTTATAAATGGGAAGCCACTTTAGAACTTATCTTTGGTATTAAAATAAGTTGTATCTATAGGCTTTGCCAAAGAGATGCCTTCACTCTTGTTTAGTAAAGATGGTAATTCTCCTTTGTGTTTCCTTGAGGTCCCCTAAACTGCTTTCCCACTGATGCTTTGGAAAACCTTGTTTCTCCTTAGAATAGTCCCTAAATTTCTATCCTAGCCCAAGATTTTATATCTATAGTTTTCTCTTACCCCGAACTTGATCAGCCCATGAAAACTCCTGGCATTTGATGTGTTGGGTACATTGGTTTTTACCTTTTTGTTGTTAAATGTTTGGATCCTATTGGTCCTTTGTGGTTCTCAGGAAGATAGTATAGTAGTTCTCATTCCTTTCACAACATTGGAGGCTGTAAATGGGGTTTTATCAGGACTTTTGACATGTTTCAGGACATAAGATTTGTCTTCTGATTTACAGGACTATAATTATGTTCTATTGTTTAATAGTGAGTTATATATATATATTTTTATGTGACAAAAAGTCACATAAAGGAAGATAAGAATTTATTGTATTGTTGATAAAACAAATGTCCTATATATAATAAGATTGCTTGAATGCTAAAGGCTGTATTTACCTAAACTTGCTGATTATCTGTGTGTGCTGCACTTTCTGGTGGAAGTTGAGGATTTTTTTTTCCTAAAATAGCTGAGGCCACTTTCCTGCCTAGGAATGTACCATCAGTCTGTATTCAAAACAAAACATTTTTCCAAATTATAAAACTAAAGTATGCCTATTCTAGTAAAATTGGAAAACAGAATGGCTACCCTCAAAGTAACCTGTTACACTAGTTTTCTCTCTTCACTGGGAAAAACAACAACAACACATACACAACCCAGTTTAAGCATTTGTCTCCCTTGCTAATGTTTGAGTGCAGAGGACCAGAGGAGAAAGTTAAGGGAAAGTCTAGTCTTAGGTCCACAATGCTTCCCCCCCCTCCCCGCCTCTGGCCCCCATTCCTTCAGGATGACTAGTGCTAACTTAGATACCTTGGGTTTGAATAGAGACAGGAAATTCTCTATTGACACAGGTGGGCCCTGAGTTCCCAGAGGCCTCACTTAACAATGTACTTTCTCTGTCAGGGCTGTTAGAGGAGAGGCAGTGGGCAGTGGAGGACAGCAGTTACTTATCAGTTGCTTCTGGGACATTTTGCTTTCCAAAAACAAACACAAACAAACTAACAACCGAAAAGCAATGGGAGAAAGATACACAGCTGGAATCACCATGCCTCATTGTTCTTAATATGTACCATACGAATACTCAGTTAAAAACTGAAAATCAGTGTGTCCTCAGGAGGAGGCAGAAGAGAAGAACAGTGTTTCTGCCTCTGATACAAAATGTGGTTATAACGTATTTCAAAACCGCAGGTGACTGCAGATGAGGAGCAAACAGGAAATGGAATAGGGCGGAGGGAAGTGAGGGCTCTCTCAGTTCCCAGGAGCACCTTTCATTTTTGCCTTCCTTTAGCCGCTCTCAGGCTACAGCCTAACTAATCAGCAGATGGCAAAGCTGAATGAGCAAGAACTTTCCTTATCTTATTAAAAATATCTGTCAATTATGCAGATAACAATGTGAGTTCATCTGTGTTATATAAGAATCAAATGCTACAAAACCTGATGACACCTCTGATTAGGCCCCTGTTTCCATTTCCTGTCCTCTGAGGTAACTACAGATGTCTTTAGGTTTAGTGTGTTTTCATGCATCTGTCCTAGGTGTTGGCATAGATTTATGCATATGCATATATACCAGGCTTTTTGTACATACGTGTACTCATTATGCATGTCGTTCTACAATTTCTGTTTTCTGTTTTATACTGTGTCTTGGAGGTATTCACACCATTACATATGGACCTGCTGCATTCTAGTGGCAAGACTGTTCCATAATATTAATGTTCATAATTTATTTTTCGGTTGTCTAGCATTTAAGGAGTTTCTAGCTTTTCATTACTATCATCAAGGCTTTAATGTATTTCCTTGTACATGAATCTGTGTACAGCTGTGTGAGGTGCCATAGAACAGATTGTAAGGGTGGTTGCAGGGTTAGGGTAGATTAACAATTTTGCTGATTTGCTGCTGTGAACATGGCACCACGTAGCTATTCAGGATAGCTAGGTAAGGTTTCAGTGTCAGATGTGCTGGGCCAGGCTGCTAGTCACATCTCTTCTTCTGCACCTTGTAGTCAAGTGAACATTCAATTAACGGCAATCAGAATAATTGGGATCTCAATTAATTATACCACCTTAAGAAGGACTAAGGAGATAAGGCATCAGAGGTGCTGTCGAAGAGAAGGAAAGACACTTCCCAGGGTTATCCTGGGGCCAGTGTACATTTAGCTCAGTATTCTGTCCATAATTTGCATGCATTAATTTCATTCTGAACAATGATGATCTTGATGAACGATTCATTAGACCAAGACAGGTGCTCTCTAGACTTTTCTAAATCAAGAACTGTACAAATATGTTTGGATGCCTTCTTAACCACAGAGAGTGAGACAAAATTTTGGCCCTTCAACACAGTAAAAAGCAAGCAAGCAAGCAAACAAACAAAAAACCCCACGTCAACCAGGCCCTATGTCCCAAGTCCTCAAGTTCTCTAGTTAATTTAGGTAGACTGGACACTTAGTAAAAGACATAAAAGAAATAGAAATTCCAAGTCATGGGCGATGCCACTAAATGCAAATCTATAGTTACTTCTCTGTAATTTTTTTTTTTTGTTTTTTTTGCTTCAAATGTCAGGAAACTGTTGGGTCATCTTTTACTTTTCTGATTATTTCTCCCTCATGGCAAAACCCCTTCCATCCCCCCATTATTCATGGGTGTTTCCTATATTCATTCTTTAGCTCCCTCACCCTTACTACTTCCCAGAGAGCACATCCAATTTTAGATCTCTCACTCCCCAAATTTGTATCTCAGCCTTAAATGCTCTCTGCACAGAAAATCTCACATTGTTAACTATTTATTGACTTTCTTCTCTTAGCTATCTCACCTTGAAATCAATTCTTATTTTCCCTGATGCATGTAAAGCTCTTACAAATCAAAGAGAAAATCCATGACTAGATAATTTACATACACAGTACCCATACACAGTTGACATTTTTTAATGTTCACTGTCACCAATAAAATTCAAATTAAAGAATGTGATACTGTTTTCCAATGAGTCAATGCACAGCAGATAAAAGCCCATGAAACTTTATGGATACACAGACACACACATAATAGTGATGGAAACACACATTAGTATGGGCCTCTGTTAAGTGATGTATCAGTGTATAAAATCTGTGAACCTTTTGAGCTGGCAAGATGGCTCAATGGGCAAAGGCACCTGCTTTTGTTGTCAGGCCTGACAACTTGAGTTTGGCCCCCAAGGCTCACATAGAAGAAGAAAATACACTCTTGCAGATTGTTTTATGATGTCTACATATGCACTGTAGCATGCATGCTGCCATACATACATACAGACAGACAGACAAACATATGTACATACATATATAAATACATAGGTATATTTATGTAAAAGAATATGTGGACCTTTTGGTCCAGTAGTTCTCAATTTTAGGAAATAGAGATATTTGCAACTCTGCAAGAAGACTGTATGCTTATGTAGAAAACTTGGAGATATTAAATATTAGGCAACTAGGAAAAGGTGGCAGATTCCTGCATGGATATGTTATATGGCCAGTAAACGTAATGATTTGGGGCCTAGAGAGCTGCCTCAGTGGCTAAGAGCTTATACCACTCTTGCTGAGGAGCTGCAGTTGATTCTCAACACCCACAGGTGGCTTACAACTGCTGTAGCTCCAGTTCCAAGGGTGCAGTGCCTTCTCTTGTCTTTGCAGGCACCTGCACTCATGTGCATACAAGTGTACATCTTCGAAAATAAAATAGACCTTTAAAAAGAAACCGTTCTAAAGAAACGATTTAGAAGTATACTTAACTACTCAGGAAAACATCTAGACTAAGTGTCAGGGTTTTAAGTCAGAGTGTGGAAAGAATACATTATAGTATCCCTATTTTGTTAAATAAAGGTGTACTGACTGGCAGGAAATACAAAGATGTTATCTTGGGAGAATGAAAATATGATAGGTAATTTTAATTTTCTTTCTTATAATTTCTGTTTTCTAATAATTTCCACCGGGTATCATAGCAGAGGCCTCATCTGGGCACTGCGAAGTAGTGGCAGAAAGACAAACAGTGTAAGGGCATTCTTTGCAGTATCTTAAGTTTGAGACAAGCGTGGACTACGTAAGACTCTTCCTCAAAATGGAAATTTGCCAAACACCTATCATGCACTCATTGCTATCTCCCACAGCAGCATAAACAGCCTCGAGGAGCAGAAGGAAGAGTATAGCCTTTATTCCACAGCAATGAGCTTGGGGGATTTGGGGTGTTTTGAGCAGGGACTACCATGAACCATGTAATATTTTGAAATATTTATTTTTATATTTGTTTTATATGGTGAGTGTTTTGCCTGCCTGTATGTATAGATACAGTGTGCATGCCTGGTACCCTCAGAGGCCAGAAGAGGCAACAATTCCCTAGAACTGGAATTAGGAATAGTTGTGAGCCAGCATGTTAAGTGTTGGGAACTAAACGCCTGTAAGAACAGCTAAGTCCCCTTAACCATGGAGCCACCTCTCCAATCTCACATGCAGGAGTTGAGAAGTTCATCCTACCTACACAGTACTTGACTGGATGAAAGAACAAGAAAGTAGGAACAGGATACGTCTCCAGTGGTGTTGAAGTGACAAGGTGACAGATATGTACATACTTTGAGAAAAATGCTGGTAAAAGTCAACTAACCTGACTTGAGACTCAAAATGGGGAACCAGGGTTGGGAGCACAGCTTAGCTGTAGAGCGTTGGAGTAGTGTGAGGATTACAGCTGTGCACTGCCATGCCCCAGTTATGTGGTGCTGGGGACTGAACCTAGGGCTTTGTGCATGTTAGGCAAGCATTCTCTCAACAGAACTACATCCTAGGCCCTATATTTGATAAGTCTTTCTCAGTGGCGTGAGTTTTTAAGGTAAGGAGCTCTTCCTATTGCCTGCTATCTTTAGTTTGAGAATTCCTTGGACTTTGGAGCACTTGAAGTTTTATAGCACTGAATTTGGAGGCAGGAAGAAATGATAAAATATGGCTCAGGAAACCTCAACTCTGAGTCTGTCCCAATTTTGAGGCCTGCTACATAGGAGGCTCCCTGGAGAGAGCATATTGGCTCTGAAGTCTCTTCGGTGCTTTGCCGAAGGCTGAAAACCAACAGTGGTAAACTTCCAGCTTACTGTTTGTTTTAAGCAAGAAAGAAAAGATGGGAAATAGGGGAAGGGAAGTGGAAGGGGGTGAAATGAATGTAGGACAAGGTGATGTGGATCTCTTGTCTTTGGGTGAGCAAGGAAGGCATCATCAACCTAACTCCGTGATAGCATATGGCAGCCTGTCAAGTACGCTCTGTTGGGAGTTTGTACGGAGAGATGTCAGAGGGGAATGAATGTACCAGATGTTAGTCACCAGCATAAGCTCTTGGAGGATCCAATGGCACTGATGGGAGCAGGAACACCCCCACCTCCACACATACTAGGTGAAGAGGTTGAGTGGCTACCCTACCATCACTCCCTTTTGGTGTGGCACCTAGTCTAACAGCAGGTCCAGTCTGCATAGGAGCTGCCTGCTGGCACAGCCTGGGATGCTGGTTTGATCCCTCCTGGCACAAACCATGGCCTTTTGGGTTGCTTTTGGCAACTTGGTGGTTATGGAAAGTTTCGTGCAGCCTCACCCCACAGAATCTCTGTCTATTTCCATAGCCCATCATTCTTGTGAGGTTTGTCTGCCTCCAGCTTCCATTCCCCACCCTTCTCCTGACACCCCACCCTCAGCTGTGACCATTGGCAGTGAGCATAGTTTATGAGTACATGTAGGCCCTTTTCATCCTTTCCCTTGGTTCCTTGGAAGTCTGCCTGAGTTTGAGACTCTCCTCATTTTATAAAACCATTAACTATAAGAAGCTTTGGCCCTCTGCTTTCCAGGGCTGGGAGTGGCTTGGCTGACCCCTATGGAGTCAAGGGAACCAGAGGAAGGCTGGAGACAGCTCCTTCCAAGCTAGAGGGAGCTACAAGTGTTTTATTGCATGGTGGGCCAGTGTTTAGGATCCAGAGATAACCTCACAGGGCAGTGATAAGGGCAGCTACTGTTTGACGGGTTTCCACATGCCAGGGAATATGCTATGTGTGTGAGGAGTACTGTCCTGTAGAGACTGTGCGTTAACTACTTACTCGTGGTTTTGTAATGGGAGACTGAGAACTTAACTTCTTAAAGCTTAAACTGCAGAAATTGGCCTCTGACTCAGACCTGCCTGATTCGAAAGTCTGTACTTTAAAATCATTTTTACACTTATTTGTTTGTTTGTTTGTTTAGTGGGGGTGGGGGGAGCTGGTGCCTCATACCTGTGGCGATCAGAAGACAACTTTCAGGAATTCTTCTCTCCTTCTACCATGTGAGTCCCAGGTTTTGAACTAAGATCATCAGACTTGGCAGCAGACACCTTTACCCTCCGAGCCATCTTGCCTGCCCAAACCTGAAAGCTTAACCTCTCTGCTGTGCCACCTTTGTAGCTCTTCAAAGTGTTCTAGAGAGAAGGTTCACTGCTTTCTACGGTCTTTGGAATATTTATTGAATGTGTTCACACATTCATTATTTTATATATAGCATTATTATAAGTATTAATAAGCAGATTGCAGTCCTCTTATCACCTCTGAAATATATCCTGTTGTCTCCTCTTACAGATGTGGAAAGAAACTGAGTCTTAGAGAGAGGCTCGCCAGCCTCTAACTGATTGAATTGAGATCTCATCCAAGTTTGGATAAGCAGGATCAATTGCCCACATAGTGTATTCTGTCCAGAACCACAGTACTATTTATTACTGAACCTATTGAATGCTGTACCCAAGCATCCATGATTTCCAGGCTGATGGGCCATTTTGCTTTTAGGTGTATGTGTTCAGGTTGGGGAAGGGTGGCTGAGGAAAGAAATGACACATCGGGCCTTTGTGATTGTTACTTCCTGGCACAGGTTAGAGTCCGCGTGGATATAGTATTGAGATCCAAATGGCTGTTAAGCACGTTTTCATTTTCTCTCCTCCCTCCCTCCCTCCCTCTCCAAATTAGGGCGAAGATTGTCGAACTGTCCCCCTGGCTGGACATGTGGGGTTTGACAGCTTGCCTGACCAGCTGGTGAATAAGTCAGTCAGCCAGGGCTTCTGCTTCAACATCCTGTGCGTGGGTGAGTATTTCCATGGCAGGAAATTCTATTACAGGATATAGATCCTTAATGGCTAGATGTGGCTTTGCAGGTAATTAGGTTAAATAATGTGTCATCCCCATCTAGTTAAAAGCTTGCACCCC
Source organism: Grammomys surdaster (assembly GCF_004785775.1). Classification (NCBI taxonomy): domain Eukaryota; kingdom Metazoa; phylum Chordata; class Mammalia; order Rodentia; family Muridae; genus Grammomys; species Grammomys surdaster. The sequence continues at coordinate 2,719,390 of NW_021604667.1, read as the reverse complement.
CAACCCCTCTTCTCTTATCCCTTTGTTTATTTTTGTAAGCGTCCAGCTGCAACTACTTTTTCCCCCCTCTACCCAGACCAGAATCTGGGGCCATACCTTGGGGTAAAACAGAGCTTTGTGAGATTCAGTGGAAAATTTTGTTAAAGGGGGCTGGCTGGCTCAGTTACTGCTGTCAGCTTCTTTTTGCATGCAGAAGATGAGAACCAGCACAGAATTGAGAGTTGTGGGTAGCCGGCTGAATCTCTCTAGCTTGTCTAAGCTTGCTTGGTACAGTTGGAGCTTAAGTGTAGGCATCACAGAGCTGCATGTAAAGATCTTTTATTCCCCAACCTGTATCTGTGCCTAGGCTTTATTTTGTTTTGCTTTAAGAGTCTCATTATGTGGCCTAAACTGGCATGGAACTCAACAAGTCACCCAGGCTAGCCTCTAATTCTCAGTCCTCTTACCTTAGCCTCCCAAGCACTGAGATTTTGCTCATACACCGTCGTACCTATGGGGAGACAGTGATTTGAGCCCACTTGGTGTGCTAATCATGGCCCAAGGAGAGTTCAGTAATATTTCTGAAGTGAATGAATGAGTTAAGTCCACAGGAGGCAACCACTATGCCTCTCAGCAGTTTCTCGCATAAGTGGTTTGGCCCCCAGTCTGCAAAGTGAAGCTCAGAGATAGTAGTCTTATCCTTATGGAGAAGACAATTTGAGAAGGACATAGGGATTTACCTGAGGCAACATGGAAAAATGGCAGAGACAAAATACACTGGAGATGCAGGCCTGACTGACCTGTTGTTCTTCTCTTTGTCTCCAACCACTGCCAACAATGTGTCTTGAGACCATGAAAGCACTTTAGAAACCATTGAGTACCATTAAACAAACATGGACAATGGTACCTTGTCATTCTTTAAGAATGTACTTTGAAACCTTAAAAATCTCAAATTTACAAACATAGTGGTAACTTATAATTTTCACCCCACAGTGCAAGAACATATACCTGTGTATTTTCAGTGACCCACTTCCAAACCTTAATGGTTGCATAAATGCCATAATAAAGCCAATTTTCACACTGGCTGGAACACTTCCACACTGTTGCTAATTTCCTGTTCTTATTTTTGTATAGAGCATATGGAGAACTCATTCACATCATAGATTCAAACTACCACTGAATTAGGTACTTTAGTGGCTTAATACAGTGAAAAAAATCTTTTCTCTTGGATGTGGTGGTATAGGTTTGTAATTCCAGCACTTAGAAAGCTGAGACAGGAGGACTGTGAATTTGTGTGTAATCTGGGTGGCGCGATAAGACCTTGTCTCAACTAACTAACTAAATACTAGTCTTTGAAATTAAGTCATTCATTTTCTTCTGATTTTATTTTTCTTCTTCATCTCCAGTACTCTTTTCCAGGTCATTTTCTGTAGAGAATTCACTGTACTTGTAAGGACAAACAGAACAATAAGGTCACTTCTAAATATGGATGACAGGCAGTCAGCGAGGCTCACTCACTAGCAAAAATGACTCATTGCCATGTATCAGCTTCAGAGCTTATGAGATAAAAATATGTGTTTCATGGAATTACACATCAGAGGCCTTAGAGTCTGCATAGAGGTTGCCAAGTCTTTGAATGCTGACAGTCGAACTCACAGTCACATTTGGGTGCTAATTGGGACGGGCATACAAAATAAATGGAAGGCAGGGCAATCAGCCTCAAGAACAAATGTCATCACGTCTAATATTGGCACTACTGAGTTTTCTGTTTAACTAACAAGATCAATCTTTGGCTAATGGCCAACTTATTTCACACAATATTTGATGACTGAAATATCCCAGTGCACACACATACCAGCTTCCTTTTGGCATCCCTCCCAGAGTGCCGTATGACCTGTGCTGAAGTTGAGATGAAAGCAAATTGACAGGCCCCCGTGAGCAACCTTTCAACCTCCAGCAAAAGTCTGACCTGCTAAAGCTCTGTGAGTCAGAATGGGACCTGATATCAAAGTATAGGGAAATTTGTAATATGAGTTTTAAGATTCCCCAGGGCTGCTGGGCAGTGGTGGCGCACACCTTTAATCCCAGCACTTAAGAGGCAGAGGCAGGCGGATTTCTGAGTTTGAGGCCAGCCTGGTCTACAGAGTGAGTTCCAGGACAGCCAGGGCTATACAGAGAAACCCTATCTCGGAAAAAAAAAAAGATTCCCTGGGGCCCCCAAGATGAGGCAGCCAAGATCAAGACAAGGTGAGTGGGGTAAACAGTCAACTCATGTTCCCACCAGGGTATTGCCTATCTAAAGCCCTTCAGCATGCACCTGATGACATGAAGTTGCTGAAGGGCCTGAGGCAGACTCCCATCCCCAAGAACCCATATATCTTTTCTTTCTCTTTCTACTTGCCAAGTTTCAGGAAATGGTTCTCCTTCTATACTGTCCCCAGATAGGACCATTAGATAAACCAATCCCTGTACTGGATACAAAAACGCTTATAGCACATGCGTTCCACTCTCTTACTGTATTCATGACCTTGCCATTGCTCAGAGAGCCATCAGCTTGCATCAAGGTCACAAATGACTCTCAGACTGCCATCTCAGCCTGCCATAATGCTAGGAACTGTCACTGACTTGGCAGAGAGTCCACAGTGAAGTTGCTGAAGGTGATCTTTGTGCCTTCAGGAATTTTAGTGATTGTATTCTTATGTCTTGTATCTGGATGTGACTATTAAGTATACCTCCTTGATAACTTATAAAATGGTTCTGTTTAGTCACAGAAATTGTTCACCCAAAGTTCTTTTAGTACTCAAATTATGATAGTGCTGACCTTGATTATTATTAACAGTGAGCTTGGATAGTTTTTTCCACATTATTGTTTATTTAATGTTGGTCTGCTGCTGTTATGCCCATACCTAGTAGAATAAGTATTGTGCATTTATGTATGCCTGTGTGCATTTGTGTTTGTTGAGATTGAGAGGAAGGAAAGAGAATGTTTATGAATCCAGAGCCTAATTTATAGTGCAATAAATTGACTATACCAATAATTGTTCTCCATGATTATTATGATTTTCAGCTAAGCACATAGACATAAGCATATTATGACTTCAGTGTGATATAATCTCCAGCATTGACAGTAATTACCTAGTAAGGTGAGATTTCCCCCTTTCTCTACCCCATCAAAAAATCATATCCCAATTCCTTAGCTTTGGAAACTTGAAGATCCCATAACTGTAAACATCCATGAAGGAGGCCTCAGAAGAACAACCTGAGCTAGCAATACCAATGTTCTGGGGCCCAGGGCTTTGTAATGCTGGGAAAGAGCCCCAAAGAGACTTGCCCATCCAAATGTGCTGGCAGCGCTAATGGCCACGGGGAGCACAAAGGCTCATAATGATAATATTTACTTTGAAGCTGCTCAGGATTCCAGGCTCAACTGGGCTCTGTTGAATTTGGAAACCACACACAGGACAAGCAGGATTGAAGCTTTATTGCAAGAGGTGTGCAAAGGGCAACTAGTATTCTATGAAGGTCAGGGGCTAACCTTTCCATCCCCGTGTCTCTGGGAAATGCAGTTGTTAGCATAAGGCAGCTACAGTGGTTGGTCACTGGCTAGCAAGGCATCATGGGAGAAAACAGGTTTGTTAGCATCCACTGATTTCCATGGTGTCATTACTTCCATCACATAGGCTTGGGAAGAGGTGCAGGAAGCTGCCTGTACTGGCTGAAACACACCACAGTCTGCCTCACCCCTGCAAGAACAGGAAAGAGAAAGGACAAGGTCGCACAGCAAAGGCATGACCTTGTCTCTCTTCATAGACTCTCATGGCCAACTCTAGTTCCTGGAGAGTTTCCCTTCAGAGAATTTCCTTCCGACCTCCCTGTTCAACTCAGCAGAATTTTCTCTTGGCTTATTCCATCATTTACAGTTGATTGAGACTTCTCTTCAAGTGACCAGGGACTGTGGCTAGCTTGATCTTTGCTGTATTTTTAGCCCCTATAGAACACCTACATCTGATTATCAGAAGCTTTGTAAATACTCATTGAGTGACTAAATAAATGAGTATGCCATGCTTGTGAGCCTCACTAATGTGTATTAGTTCAAAGCATGAGCTACAGAGGTAGCCTGCCTTGGTGAAAATACTGGCTATGCTACCTATTAGTTTGTGACCTTGGACTGTCATCTCCCATACAGTGTACAGAGGAGGAAAATCAGGTAACATAGAAGAGGAGGAACTTGTAAATCCATGAAGCTAATGGGTGACTTGGTTAACCTAACTATAAATTAAAGGCAAATTGTATTATCTAGTGGCTAGCTGGATTGTAGTTCAGGGGCAGGGCTCTTTTTTGTTGTTGTTGTTGTTTTTGAGTCAGGGTCTCACTTTGTAAACTTGAAGCTTACAGGCACCTGCCTGCCTCTACCTCTGGGTACCACCTTGCCCAACCAGAGGTAGAGCTCTTGCATAACCTGATTCACTTGAGTCCTTGGGCTCCATTACCAGCACTAAAAAAAATCATAGTGCCTATTTACCTTATAAGCTTCCTGTGAGGAGCAAATAAAATCCATGGAAGCTGAAGGTGTGGCTCAGTAGTTGAGAGCTTGCTTCATATCTGTGGGTCCCTGGGTTCCATCCCCAACACTACATGAAAGAAAAGAAAACATGCATTTGTTTACAGCAATGCCTGGCACAGGGCACATAAATCTGCTATAGGAAAATACTATTGGTATATGCCTTGAAGTCCTACCACTTGGGAGGCTGAGGCAGGAAACTTGAGACTTCAAGTTCTTGTCTCAAAATCAAACCAAACCAAGCAGAAAACAAAACAAAACAAACAACTAACAACAAACAAACACCCTGCTGCTACTGCTTCAACTTTCCCATTTTGTAGGAAAAAAGGACTAGGACTCAGACTGGGGACAGGGCTCAGGTTTTGTCACATGGCAATGTAATGGTAGTATATCTAGGACTTGTATTTTTTCTTTTTCTTTGTTGTTTGTTTTTGTTTTCAAGATAGGGTTTCTCTGTGTGGCCCTGGCTGTCCTGGAACTCGCTCTGTAGACCAGACTAGTTCTGAACCCAGAGATGAATTTATCTTTCTCGTCTTGCAAGGACTTAATTGTCCAAAGCACCAGAGATTGCAGATATTGACAGCCACTGAGGAGAACGGCTAAACCATAAAAAGTTGTAGTTGCTTCTAAGGCAAGATGGGAAGGTCACCTGGGGCTATAGTTTGATTCATATATGTTTTAAATTTAAATTATTTTCAAAAGAGATTTATTTATTTTATGTGAACGCATGTTTACCTGCATGTACGTATGAATAGTACATGCATACCTGGTGAACAGTTTTGGGTTCTCTGGAACTGGAGTAACAGCCAGCTATTAGCTGGCATGTGGATGCTGGACACTAAACCAGGTCTTCTGCAAGAGCAGTTAGTGCTCTTAACCACTGAGCCATCTCTCCAGCCCCTATGTTATTTTGTAAAGTTATTGTTTCTAGCACAGTGTCAACAATAAGCAAAGTGAGAGTTAGAACATGAGTTTCAGGGGTTAAGAAACCCTGCTGTCCATTGTGACACGCTCTAGGAGGGCTGGGGAGAAAAGGAGGGAAATTGAGCCCTTGGGACTCATTGAGTTTCCTGCTAGAAGCCAGTTGCCAAGTTCCTACCTTCTTGCTGAGGCATGGTGGAATCTGCTGACCTGATCCTATTAGGCCATGTGTCATATCCCCGTACATATTTACTGTTGGACCCAAGACAGCTATAGGAGAACCTATCATTCTAGTCTCGGGCTGGGCCTGTGCCAGCCATTGAGAGAGGGCTTCCTTCCAGCTCCAGGTCCCCCATGATGACAACTGAGAGCAGAAGCACTCAAAAGCCATGGAAGGAGCTGGCTTTATTTTCTGCCTTCTTCTAATGCTGCATTTATTGTTATTCCCTAAACACAGCAAGTTTGTCTCTTCCAGACCTTCGTTATTTAACAGCCAGTTGCCGCAACCCTTGTGTGTTGGCAGGTGTCTGGGTGGTCAGTTTCCTTGCTGCTCCTCCCTGCTGCTTGCTGTACCTCACCCAGCCCCCATTTCTCCAGCTGTGCAAACAGGGTGGGTCTCTGGCTCAGTAGAGCTGCTCCTGAGACCTTCTATGTGAGGCTTTCTTCAGGGTCTCTGAAGTATTACAGAGGAGTCTCTGAGAATTCTTAAGATGTGGAGGCAGGGAGCCCATATTGGAGAGCTGCAGATATTGGAGCCCACCACTGTCTAGAAGCAGCAGGGATATTCAGTAATGACCTCAAGGGACAAAGAGAGATGAGGTTGAGGAAAATCCATTAGACTACCAAAAAGGGGAAAAAAAGGTTAAAATGTACCTGGAACACTGGTGTCCAGAGAGAAATCGAGTTAGAGTCTGGTACTCACTCTTGCATTCTCACCTCAGAGATTGTGGCCCTGGTCACAAGTGAGCTGCTCCATGTTTTTTGATGGGATAATGGATGGTGTGTTATGCTGCATGCCTAAATCTGTCACTTCCCAAGGCAAAGACCCCATTGCACCAGATTTTTCTTGAGACCTGAATAGTTTCTTTAGGGGAGGAGCAAAAGAAAAAAAAGATCTCTTCTTAGACAATATTTGTCTCTAATGAATATAGCAGATCCTGGCTGGAAACACAATCTGTGTGAGGAACTCTTTCTGTATACCCTGGCAATGCACCCCATTAGTCATACCAGGCTATGGAATAGGGCTGGGGACCTTGGTAACCAGGCTAAATTGAATGTTCTTTTCTTTCTCTGCACATAGAAACCCTCGTCATAGGTAAATTTTTTATGTCAGTGTTTAGGATAAAAGAAGCTTATGCTTCTTTTATATATACACTGAACGAGTGGGGAAAGAGGAAGCATTTTCGATTCCCCATCATGCAGTTCTATGCACTGCTTTGCAAATGTGTATGGTTGGTCCCAAGAGAAGATTAGGCAGGCCAGGATCTACCCAGAGTAAACCTAATCCCAGCTATGTGGATAAAGCAAAGTCACATGCCTCTCCTTGGTTGGGGAGGGGTAGGAAGAAGAGGGACGATGCTAGTAAAGGAGTACTGTGGTCGAAGGTGCTCAAAGAAGAGTCCAGGGTCATTTACTCTGTTTGTTTGTGACAAGGCCTCTCTACATAGCCCTAACTGTCCTGGAACTCACTATGTAGGTCAGGCTGGCCTAAAACTCACAGATATCCACTCTCCTCTGCATCCCAAGTACTAGGATTAAGGTTGTGCATCACCATGCTTAGCCTGTCATTAACTATTGACTTAAAGACCAGGCTGCTTTCAAACTGGAGATTTAACAGAGGTTGATCTTATCCTTCTTATTTGCCTCCATCTCCTGATTACAGATGTGTGTACTACCTTGCTCAGTTTCTTCAATGCTGGAGCTCAGACAGGGCTTTAACTATAGTAAGCAAACACTCTACTGGCTGAGCTACATCTCCAGCTTAGCTACTGATTTTTGGTTCTTAATATTTCTTATTCCCTTGGGGTGGGATGGGGAGCCAAATACAATCTAAATCCACAGAGATTAAAAGTGGTTTTAGTGCCTAGTCCAGCTGTGGTTTCTTATCAAACTCCTGCCTAAGTCCATGTCACCAGCATCTCTCCATTCCGTGATTGTGATGTCTCATTCTCCAAAGACTGCTTGGTTCGAGGCAGTGGTTCAGTATCCTCTAATGTTCCAGGAATAACCTCCCCAAACATTTACCAGTCCACCATAACCCTTTCCCTCATTTATCGGCCAAGTGTAAAATTCTAGTGGTTGGATTTATTAGTGTCACACAGCCAACATGTTAGTTAAGCAAACAAATGCCTGGTTTGTTTGAAATTTAAGAAGAGTAATTTGCAGCTCAAGTTCATTCCTCGGTAGACAAAAAAAAAAAAAATTTTTTTTTTTAAAAATAGTTTTCCTGAAAGGTCATCTAGGCTGGGAGAAGCCAAAAGTAGGTACAGTCTCTCCACTGGGAGACAAAAATGTGACATCTGTGGATTGAGCACTGTTTGGGCAGAAGCTGAGGCCAGGGATGAGAGGAGAGGGTATTTGTTTGACAATTAGTGTTTATTTACATGTTCTACTTAGAAAATTCAGAAAAGCTAAAGAAAAAAATGAAAACTATATATAAAAGGCCACCAGTCAGAGATAAGTATTAATAAGAGTATATTGTACTTCTCTACAGTCTACTTCTAGGGATAATTATACCCCTCTATCTGTATGGATAGCATTTCTTTCTCTGCCTCTAATAGCATATATGCTCAAGGTGAAGATTCAAATAACGGAAAAAATTGTGAAGACAAAAATGGAAATTAGCCCAGTTCTCCAGTATTGTGAGCGATCTGCTGCTGGCATGTCTCTGCCTTTCTTTTTCACACAACTGATACTATATATTCTATGTACTTCTGTACAGTTGTGAAATATGATGCACAATGGCCACATAGTCATTGCTTGATATCTTTTGCTTTTCAGGGGAGACAGGTTTGGGCAAGTCCACCCTCATGGATACCCTATTCAACACCAAGTTTGAAGGGGAGCCAACGACCCACACACAGCCAGGTGTTCAGCTCCGGTCCAATACCTACGATCTCCAGGAGAGCAACGTGGGGTTGAAGCTCACAATTGTGAGCACTGTAGGCTTTGGGGACCAGATCAACAAGGAGGACAGGTAACAAAAGAAGTGGAATGGGAAAGTGGGTGGAGGAACCATGAAAAGGAGATTACCATGGGAATCTTGGAGAGAGCACAGATGCTGGGGCCAATGAGAGTGATTATGGGCAGGCAGCTTATAAGTAAGGCATCATTATGGGATCCCTATCTACAACTGTGCCACTCCATATACTTTGCCAAAAGAAGGGTGTCTTTCTAAGACATGTGAGTGGGTCCTTGATTCCGTTCAGCCTTGTACCAGGCCCTCCTATACTCTAACGACCTACAAAAGATTGGCTTAATCTCTGCTCTCAACACATTCATGGGAAAGGCTTTTCTTAAGCAAATAATTTCCATAGAGACAAGTATGTTCTGTGAAGGACTGAGTACAAAGAAAGAGATGAAGGGCAGATTGCATTGAGACCACAAGGGCAAGAACAGTCAATTCCATGCAGAGAAGAAGGCGGAGAGCCTTTCACAGGAGAGACTATGCTAACTCCTGAAAGGCTGGACAGACAGACAGATGGTGAGAGAGAAAGGCAATCCAGGAAGCTTCCTGCTTCTTCAAAGGCAAAGTGATACAGAGAACTCAGGTGTGGTCTAGGGAACTGAAGCTTGGTGTGTTTAGGTAGAGAAGCAGACTTCTTGGGAAACCAATGAACTTTAATCTTTGGGGTTCTCATGTGCAGTCATGTAACTAACGTTTAGTTATAATATAGTTTTTTTTTCTTGGGTTGTCCTGTGACTTTTATAAGGCCCCATTAAACCTAGAACATCTCCTAGGCTAGTAGTTTAAGGGAGCTAGGGAAAAATAAAGGAGCAGGGGGCAAATGGAGGTCAGCTCCTGGGGGGTTGTAGAATGTACAAATGTGGAACCATTCAGCAGTTCTAAGAAGCAGAATGTAGTCTGGTTAGCTTTTGAGCAAATCCTTTGGGCTAGTATGGAAATACACTGGATAAGCAAGACCAATCAGGAAAGTATTAGACCAATGAAATTGAGGCAAGAGATAACATAGGAGCTGCGATAGGGAAGCAGTCCATAAATACTGAGTAAAACTGACAAAACCTAGTAAAGATTTCATATGGGGAGCTGGAGAGATGGCTCAGCAATTAAGAGCACTGGCTGCTCTTCCAGAGGTCCTGAGTTCAATTCCCAGCAACCACATGGTGGCTCACAACCATCTGTAATAGGCTCCGATGCCCTTTTCTGGTGTGTCTGAAGACAGCTACAGTATACTCACATATAATAAATAATTCAAAAAGAAGATTTTAGATGGGGTTATGAAGGCAGAAGTATCTGAACAGAAATTCAGAAATCTGAATTTCTGGCTTTGGGGAATCAGTTATGATGGCCTCCCTTGAGAGATATAGGAGAACCAGACTTTAAAATATTAGAAACAAGGCATTCCAATTTTGAGCTATGTCTAGAATGTTTACATGCAAGATAACCTCAGTAGTAGGTGGTTGACTGTACAGAGAGTCACAAGTCTAGAGAAAGTCTGGCCATAGGTAGATGATATGGTCCAAGCACATACACATGTAATATCATTCACCAATCAGAGGGAGAAGGATGCTGTGCTAAACTCAGGATCCTCAAGATGTCTGCAAGGTCAGCAGATGGAGATGACGTCAGCAGATTGTGAAAAGAGACTAAGAAGGTCTAAGCAGAGAGGAAGAGAGCCAGAAGAAGCTGGAGGAGTTTGGGGGTGTATGTGAGGGGTGCATGAGGCTCTAAGATGAGAATCTGATAAAGACTCGAGGCGGGAAGCTGGTAGGATATTCACAGAACAGAACACTCAAATTCCTTTTTAAAAAAATCTTTGTGTGTATGTGTTCTTCTATACAAATATAAGTGCATGTGCCTTAGCATTTGTGCCATGCTCCATGTGTGGAGGTCAGAGGACAACCTCTCAGTTGTTGTTTGTCACCTTCAACCTTGTTGGAAAGATTTTTTTTTCTGTTCTATGCATATGCCAGACTGGCTGACCAGAAAGTGAATTCTCTTTTCTTGGCCTCCCATCTCATTGTAAGACTGCTTGGCGTATAGATGTGTGCTACTTTCTCCAGCTTTACACAGGTTCTGGTGATCTGAACTCAGATCCTCATATTTGTGTGAAAAGTGCTCAACTCACTGAGCCTTATCCCTAGCCCTTTATCAAAAATCAGAAAGCAGTTAATTACCCCATAACAGTTATGCCATTACTGAAGTGGATACATCTTGCCTGGCAGATCAGTACTCTAGGCTCTAGCACTGGGTAAAGGTCATTAGTGTCTTTTCTTCCCCAGTGGCCTGTGTAGTACCTAAGCACTATGAAAGCTAGCCAGTGGGAGATTTCGGGTCAGGTCCAGATAGAATTTTCTGTGTCCTGAAAAAATAATGTAGCAATAAAATCTTAATATCTAGTTATGATGGGCAACCAAGAACATTCATAATAGCCTCTGGAGCCTCCAAGACCAATAACTGAGAGAGAGGTATGCCATGCCTGGAACTGGGGTTTGTAACTCATGTCTCCTAAGAGCGTCATTGTCCACCCATACAGTATACCCCTCTGTTCACTCTTTTTTAAAATTCATTATTTGTGTGTTCGTGTGCACATGTATGCTGGGATTAAGCCTGGAACTTTATGCATATAATGTCTTTGAAGCCAGAAGAGGGTGTCAGATCCCCTGGAACTGGAATTACAGGCAGTTGTGAACTGCCTCATAGATGCTGGAATCAAACCCAGGTCTTCTGCAAGAGTATCAAATATCACTTACAAAGTAGTAGTTCTCCATAAGGCTTTTTCATACATCCTTAGTTTGGGTTACCCCACCTCCTCCCTCCTCTCCCGCATCTTTCTACCTTATCCCTGCTTAGACTGTTAACCCCTGATAGACATGTAGTTTCCTAAGAACTGAAACATAGTCTGCTTTCTATATGAACCCCTAAAAGGAAGACATCTCTCTTCTTTCAAATAATCACATTTACTTATACATTTACTTATTAGTTAGTTGCTTAGCACATGTGTCCATGCACATAGATGCATGTGTACATGTGCCATGGCATATGTGTGGACATCAGAGTAGTACTTTGGGGACTCACTTCTGTCCTTCTTCCCTGTGAGACCCTGAGCTTGAACTCATATTGTCAGGCTCTGTGGCAATTGCCTTAATCTGCTGCATCATGTCACTGGCCACAACCAATTTTTTTCTTTCTATAAAATTGCTTATTGTGTTAATCTTGTTTGGTTGAGCATCGCTTAGACCCTATTCCCCGTCAATTTAGTAGTTGGGCCACAATCTAAGCATTACTCTAAGCTGCACTTTTTTTTTTTTTTAGAAAGTCTTTAATGAAATTTCTCAAAGTCCTTCTTATTGTAGACATTCTACATATGGATAGTGTCTTGATTGTGATGGCTTGGGAATACTGAATGGATACTGTCTCTTAGACACCAATCTACTGTTTTATTTCTAGAATGTCATCAGTAGTTTTTCATGACTATAAAATTGATAGTTGGGCACGGTGGCACATGCCTATAATCATAAAACACTTGGTAGGTTTATGCAGGAGGATTGAGTTTAGTGCCAGTCTGGGTAATATACTGAGAAGTTGTCTAAAACAAAAGCCAAACCAAACCAAACAAGACAACCTAACTAAATAAAGGACTGAAATATATGTTACATACATATTTTAAAAAATCAAACAGTGCAAACTGTTTGATCAAACTGTATCAAGAAATGATAAAGCTTCCCTGGGATTAAGGTAGAGAGCAAGAATGAAATAAGCTGTAATAATCTGTAATACAAAGCAATTATTTGTTTGTTTTCTTGAAGGACTAGGGATTGAACCTTTTGCATGCTAGACAAGCACTCTAACACTGAGCTACACACACAGCCATTTTCAATTTTTTTTTTTATTTTGAGATATGGTCTCAATAAGTTGTCTAGGCTAGCTTCCAACTCTATCTGCAGCACAAACAGTTTTGTTTGACTTTGTGATCCTTGTCCTCTCTACCAGTGGGACTACAGACCAGTGTCAGCAGCCCTATAAAACCAGTGTTTTCTATATGCTATCAGGGATGTTTTACCACAGATATGTCAATGCATCTGCATTGAAACAGCTCTTCAGAATACCCTGTGCTTTCCATAACATCTGTTTAAATAAGGATGAAACAACTCAAACTGGTGGAAGTCACATTAGATGCTGCATCCTTGCATTTCCTGTACTTGATAATCCAAGCATGCAGGAGGCTAAGGCAGAAAGATCAAGAGTTTGGGGCTATCTTGGGCTACAGACTGAAGCCCTGTCTTAAAAATATTGAAATAGGAACTGTTGTTGGAGGTCAGTTGGTAGAGCACTTGCCTAGCATGCACAAAACCCCGGGTCTGATCATCAGCATGCACCCAGGCATGGTGGCACACACCTATAGTCCTAGCATCAGAAAGGTAGAAGCAGGAGTCTCTGACTCTTCAATGTCATCCTCACTGCATAGTGAATCTTTGGCTAGTCTCAGATACTTGAGACCTTGTTAACAAACAAACAAACAAACAAACGAATGAATGAATTTAGTGATATTTTGCTCTTCATAGGGATACATGCTTAGAATCCCAGTGTGTGAGGCCTGTATCCCTGTGACACGGAGGCAGGAAGATCAAGAATTCAGGGCCAGCTTCAGCTTCAGAGTGAGTTTGAGGCCAGCTTGTTTACAACATGGCACATTGTCTAGAATAACACACACACACACACACACACACACATACACACACACACACATACCACACAACTTGTTGGGCCTGGTGGTACATTTCTTTAATCCTAGTACTTAAGAGGCAGAAACAGACAGATCCTGTGAGTTCTAAGCCAGCCTGGACTACTTATTGAGTTCAAGGCTAGGACATAGTGAGACTTTGTCTTAAAATAAACACCAACAAAACAATCAACCACACATAAAAACTCTGAATACTACTAATAAATGAAAGAAGAAAAAAAGAATAAGTGCTAGGGAAAGGAGAACCCAAGGGTAAGACTTCTCAAGACAGTCTAGAGAGAAGAGTAACTAGGAATTTAAGCTTTTGTCTCAGGCAGGCCTGGGTTCTGATCTCATATTGCCATTTGCTAGACCAGGGACCTTTGGCAAGATAGTTCAATTGTCTATGTGTCTGTTTTTAAGTAACCTGTAAAATGAATAATCTTTACACTCTCGGGCTATGGTATAACATTCTTGACATGGATGACAAAAAAAAAAAATACTGAAACCATGCCTGGCACAGAGTAACCTCCTAAGAAATAGAATGTGTTATTATGAGCATGATTTTACTGATAAGACTCAAACGAGAATACCATTATGTAGCATTTAAGAAGAAACAATAAATAGTGTACAAGAAAAGGACAATTTTAAAAATCCACTGGGCTTGGCAACATGAACATTTTCAATATATTTAGGACTGATCATTCTCAGGAGATTGTAGGTAGAAGTTAGATTGCTATTCTTACTTGTGAATGAGACAAAGAGGCATCAGAATGGGGGTAGGGGAGAAGCAATAAAACAGAAATGGGAGGATGGGGTCAGATTTACATTTGCATGGAAATTTCACATCTTTAAGTCAGCAGGGATAGAATGGACCGTTGAAGAAATGATGCTGGGAAAAATAGGCCATCCGTTTAGAAAAATATAAAATGAGACCCTCTCATACAAACACTGCTTATAAAAATAGATTTCTGTTGGACTAAAAACAAATTCTAAAAATATAAAGAGAAAATGTCGGAGAATATTTTTATAACTTTGAGGGTAGTGAAGGCTTTTTGAGTTGTGAAACAGTCTAAAATTCACAGAAGGAAAGAGTGTTGGGTCTAAGTTAGAGGAAAAGTAGTTGAGGGCTGGAGCAATGATTCCATGGTTAAGAGAACATACTGCTCTTCTAGAGGACCAGAGTTTGATTCTTGCATCCACATCAGTTGGCTCACAACTACCTAGAACTCTAGCTCCAAGGGATCTGATGCCTCTGTGCCAGACACTTCCCCTGACATGCACATTACCCAAACACATACATGTAGGTAAATAAAAATGATAAAGTTAAAAAATTTTAAAGGTATGTTTCAAAATGTAAAATACCATAAAGCAAAAGTGAAAACAAGCTATGAATGGGGCAAAAATATTTGTAACCTATATAATTTAAAAGGATTTTAAATGAAAGAAGGGCTTCTGTAATTCCATGATTGATAAACAGACAATTGACTAGGAAGAGAAATACAAATGGAATAATCAACATTATGAAATGATGCTCATTCAGCTTCCCCAGCAATTAGGGAAAAAAAAAACATGATTTTTTTTCCCCTCTCAGATTTGCAAAAATAAAAGATGATATAATAGCAACTGCCACCAGGGAATTTCATTCACGTGGGTGTGTGAATTGATCAGATTTTTTTTTTTTTTGGAGGGCAAATTTGGCAGCATCCATCAAATTTTTGAATGTGAATAATTCATAGCCCGGCAATTCTACTTTCCTTTATGTTGCCAAGAAAACACATGGACATGCTTATAGGAAGCAATAGTGTCCAGTGCAGCATTGGCTATCAAATTAAAAACCTTTAGCCTGCCTACCTGTAATGTAGCTCCATAGAGCAGCTACATTAGCTGTGATGTGACCATACCATGGGATCATATTTGCAGTTTACATTCACATGGATACAGCATCACGTCCTGCTGTTACAAAAGTGAGAAATTGTTTCACTGTGCTATTTATGAAAATTCTCCCTCCCACAAAAACAAATAATCTTCTCTATATCTGCATAAAAATATATAGGAAAGCTCTGGAACAGTATTCAACAGACAACACAGTGATCACTGATAAGGCAGGAAGCATGTTTACATAGATTGTTTTTAATAATTGAAAGGAAATTTAGAGGATGGTGTTTTAAAAGAGGAAATAGATAAAGTAAGTGTAGACAGTAGATTTAAAAAGCTGGGGAGAGCGATAAGGCAGTGTGCGAAGAGAGATAAGGACGGCAGGGGCAGGTCTTTAGGATAGGAGAAATTATGAAGGCTTAAACAGGAACCGAAAGTTATAGGATAGAGAGGAGGGGGTAGACTTGAGAGAGAATCCACCAAATGTAGGATCCAAGTCAGTATGGAAGATCTTGTTCAGTTTATCAACTGCTGCATGTCTACAGTGTGCCAAGAACAGTGTGGGAAGCTAGTGCCACTAAGAAATATTGTGTTTATTTATTTACTGTGTGCATGTGAGGATAGTGTTTTGTGACAAGACTTTTCCGTGGGAGATGTGGCACACATGCCTACTCACTCCAGATAAGTAGCCCACGACAAAATATGGATACCACCAAAGTGCAACTTGGTGAACCAATGAGTTTTATTGGGGTTGCTAACAGAAATATGGGTGAGAAGTTAGTTACTTACAGGAGTATGGGTGAAGGGTTACTTACAGGAGCAGAAGTGACTCAAAGACAGCTACCTCACCAAGGCCTACCCCAACATGGGTGACATCTCATAAAAGCTGGGAACTTGGAGCACACTGCACAGTCTTCAGGCAGTTCAACAGGTTGGAGGGTGAGAAACCTTGGAGTACTCAGCCCTAAGTGGGATATCTTTCCCAAACCCTTCCCCTCTAGGCTAAGGGATCTATGTAAAATGTGAAAGAAGAAATAGAAAGACTATAAGAGCCAGAGGTGATGGATGACTCCAAGCACTGTTGTGACTAGAAGATGCTCTTTCCTTGAAGTCATCCGTCACCTCTGGCTTCACGGTTTCTCACTGTTTATGTTGTCCCATTGTGGATCTCTATGTTAATAACAATCTACTGCAAAAGAAAAATGTTCAAAGTCATTCTCTGCTACATAGTGGGTTCAAGGCCAGCCTGTGCTATATGGGACCCTTTCTTTAAAAAAAACTGAAAGGGAAAGAAAAAAGAGAGACCTCTCTCCACTCATTAAATATTTGTTGGGCATCTGTGTTAGATACAGATTCCAAACTTGACTGCTAAGGGAAAGGAAGGCACAGAAACCTTGTTGGGGAGGTTCAGAGTTGAGGAGGATTGGATTGGGTTAAGAAGAATTCTCTTTTGAGATGAGAGGAGACTTAAGTATGCTCATAAGTTGAGGGGAAAGAGTGTGTAGGAAGAGAGGAGACAGAGCGTGGAACAAGTATTCCAAAGAAGCTGCAAAGGATGAGACCACGTACACAGGGATAACAAGCCTTGCAAAGCTGAGAGATACTTCATCCTTAGACAAGAAGGAAATGGGAGGGTGAGTCCATCTTTAAAGCTCAGGGGATGAGGCTGTATGAGCCTTGTGGTCTCAGCTCTGCTGGTAAAGTAAGCTGTCAGACTATCATATGACTGATGGGGTCAAGAATCATTTTGGAACCTGAGAGATCAAATGAAAGTCCGGTATGATCAATGAGAGAATAATGGCGAGTGAGCCAAACAAGGCCAAGAAGGGGGCCATTATATTACTGTGGAGATTTGAAGTTAGAGGACTTTGTAGGGAGCATAAGAAAGCCCAAAAGAAGTCCTGTGTGAATGTATATTTTGACCTGGGCATGGCCATATCAAAGATAGCCCAAGGCCTCTGGACCTATGGGACAATTGGAAAAAGCTATTACTCTTATGGTTCAGGCTCAAGAGAAGTGGCAAATCTCCTTTTATGATTGATCAGTGTGTGCAAAAACTAGTAACTGCTGCCTCTTCCTCCCAAATATTTATAGTCAGAGACTGCTCACTTCCAGAAACTTCCTACAGAGACTAGCTAGCCCTTGCCCCTGTACTGTACCTAATAAACACACTGAGGCTCCAGGTGTGGGAATCCAGGTTGCAGAGCCCAATGTGATGTTAGATTCACTGTATGTGTATCTGTCCTTTCTTTATTCCCTTGCCAGGATTCTGGGACCCAGAACACATGGGAGTTGTCAAGCCATGAATTTATAAAAGAGTCAAGACCCACAGTTGTTGTATTTTGTGTTCAACCAACTTTGACAGCATGAAGTAATCAGAACCTGAAATTTATACAGTTCTTATTTTACTAGGCCAGGAGGGTAGAAGGACAGGGCTGGAACGGAGCTGAAGGTGTCGATAAGAATGTTTCATGATAGGTATAGTGTTGTGCATCTCTAGTCCCAGCTACTAGAAAGGCTGAAGCAGGAAAATTGCTTGAGCCAGAGTTCAAGACCAGCCTGGCCAACATAGCAAGACCCTGTCTCACAAAACAAAAATGTGGTTCAGTTGACCAGTCATATGATTCTGCCTTGGCAGACAAGGAGCTGAGACCAGGAAGACCTTGATATCCTGGGTAATGAGGAAAAGAGCCAGACTCTGAGCATTCGGAGGAGTCAACTCATGCTTAGGAGGATCAAAGACATATGGCAGCTAGCTAGTAGACACCAGATTGTGGTCAGAGAGGATTTCTTGTGTGGGGAACAGAGGAAGCCAAAGTTATGAAGTCAAGGCTGTCACAGCATTTGGAGACTGGAAAAATTATGAGTTGTTAGCAGGTACATTGGAATCACCTAGAGTGGGGAGAAAGATTGGGCCAGGTGCCACCGAAGAAAGATGGGCTAGGTCTCCAAAGGAAAGAGGCTTTGCATTGACATGAAAGAGGAAGGTATGTCTGGAGGGATTGTCTGGAAGACTGTAGGGGTGGGGAGGTGGACATATCCTGGCATATCCTGGGTGATAGAGTCTCCATGGGAGAATTAGGTTTCAGTCAGGTGAACGATTTAATGACAGATGCCAGCACTTCTCAGACTTCAGTATGTACCGAAACCACTGAGGCTTTTTTTTAAAAATAAAGATTTATTTATTTATATGAGTACACTGTAACTGTCTTCAGACACACCAGAAGAGGGCATCAGATCCCATTACAGATGGTCATGAGCCACCATGTGGTGGCTGGGAATTGAACTCAGGACCTCTTGAAGAGCAGTCAGTGCTCATAACCGCTGAGCCATCTCTCCAGCCCACCCACTGAGGCTCTTGACAAAGCTGATTAAGAGGAATGATCTTATTGCATTTAATACAGCGACAACCATCACCACCACTGTTGTTCAGCCATCTCCTCTGCCTAGTTTCCACACATTTGCTTCACCCCCAAAGAAAACTCACTGGGGAAGTTTCCATTGCTTGCTCACCTCAGCTTCCGAGAAACACTATTATTTTATGCCTCCATTAATTTCGCTGGTCCAGGTGCCTCATATAAATGAAATCACATAGAATTTGCCTGTATATGAGTGCCTCTTTCCCTCCAGTCCTCTCCGTCTTTTCAGGGTTGGGGATAGACCCCAGGGCCTCACCTGTGTTAGGCAAGTTGCATTAGAATTTCATTACAGCTGAAGCTCTTTATTGTCTGGTTCATCCAAACTCTCTTTACGCAGTCATCAGTTGACAGACATGTTGGCTGTTTCTGCTGTGTAGCTGTGCTTAAGCTTCCTCACTCCCCTTACAGTCACTACATTTTAGCTCCCCACCTTTCTACTCTTTTTCTTGTTTTTTTTAAAGATTTATTTATTTTATATGTATTAGTACACTGTTGCTGTCTTCAGACACACCAGAAGAGGGCATCAGATCCCATTAAAGATGGTTGTGAGCCACCATGTGGTTGCTGGGAATTGAACTCAGGACCTCTGGAAGAGCAGTCAGTGCTCATAACCGCTGATCCATCTCTCCAGCCCCCTCTTTTTCTTGTTTTTGTTTTGGTTTTTCGAAACAGAGTTTCTCTGTGTAGCCCTGGCTGTCCTGGAACTCATTCTGTAGACCAGGCTGGCCTCGAACTCAGTGAGATCCTCCTTCCTCTGCTTCCTGAGTGCTGGGATTAAAGGAGTGCCCCACCACTGTGTGGCCAGATGCCCGCCTTTCTTCCTTGCTTAAACTTGTCAGGCTGGCTTCTGACTTCAGAGCATTATTACAGACTGCTGCTTGGACTGCCCTTCTCCCGGATCTCACTGTGGCTTGCTGGTGATGCTCTCATCCTTGCAGCTCTGATACTGAACACTCAGAGAAGTCGTCCTTGGTATCAAAGTAGCTGAACTCCTAGTACTTTCTAGTCAGTACTCTATTGTAGTGTCTCCATAGTGCATCTCACTACCAGAAATGAAGGAGTATTTAGACCATTGTGCCATTTAAACCGTTTAGTACAGTGCTGTAGCCCATGGCCTTGTTCTCAAAGTAACTTCTGAATGCCTAAAATGTACCAATTGTATTAAAAATAGTTATCAAAAATATTTTTAAATTAGGATTTAGTAACCCATATGCTTCTCTGCTAAGTTCCAAAATAATGTTATCTATTTGCAGGCTTTAATAATTACCAGAATACAGAAACTATGATGGAGGTAGATGCTATTTTGACATATGTACAACCACTGAGATGGGAAAAAATATGTGATCTCTACTGTATAGAAAAATCACAGGTGCTACAGACATTAATTACTACAGATTATTGTCTCAGTTTATAATGGAAGAAACTGGAAATTTTCAGTTAGAGATGTATTTTGTTTTGTTTCTGTGCAAGTTTGTGGATTCTCTAAATTCTATCCATAGGCTCCTTGGAGGTCTGTAGGCTCCATGGTTAAAACTGTATGGATAAAGCTGCAGAGATGGCTCAGTGGTTAAGAGCACTGGCTGTTCTTCCAGAGGACCCAGGTTCAATTCCCAGCAACCACCTTGAGCCTTATAACTGTGTGTAACTTCAGCTTTAGGGGAGCTATTGTCATCTTCTCGCCTCCATAGATACTAGACCATGTATGTGGTGCACAGACATGCATGCAGACAAAACACCTTTACATGTTAGAAAAGAATTGCATGGATGGCCTGTGAGTCTCAAACTTATTGCCTTAAAGGGGAAAAGATTAATTGTAGTGATGAGAAAGGATAGAGTCTGCCACAGAAGAAAGTACTAGAAGAAAGCTGTCTTCTGAAGCGCTCCATGGAACTAGTGGGTGGGTCATACAGAAACATCCTCTTGGGAAGGGCATGAGAAAAGTAAAGAAAGAAAGAAACAGATGGTTTCTTTGCCCCAGAATGGAGTTCAGTAAAGAAAGCAACATGTGGTGAAGAGATAGCCACTGAGGGCAGATCCACTATGGGGACAGAGGTGAGGGAACTCAGAGAGTAGGTAGAATCCTTACTGTATGCCAGACAGCAGGCCAGACACTAGCGATACAAAGCATACTGAGACAAAGATGAGTCACCCATCTTTCATATCTCATTAAACCCAATCCTGGTGGAACTTTCGCTGGTTTATGCACCATTTCAGAGACTCTGAGGGCCGGAAGCAGTGGGAATAAGGTGAACATGGGGTTTCAGGTATTCAAGACGAAGGAAGCTGAGAAAAAAATCTGGTCTTCTGTTTTCCCTGCCCCTTCATGTGGAGCAAAAACTGAAGTAAAAGAGAAGTTATGTAATAGAAGAAAGCAAAGCCCATGCCCTGATCATATCATTCAAACCAGCTACCCAGCTAAAAATTAGCTATGTCTGAGGGATGCATCCTCTACTCTCACTATGAATTCTTCAGGAGCCTTCTAAGACTCTTTGCTACCTAAGGGATCATTTGTGCTCCAAAACACCCTCAACTGGAGAAGGGGGAATCAAAGAAATAAAGAATAAATGGTATTTTTAGATTTGTTTTTCATTTGGGGTGCCAGAGATACCCTGCACCTGGGTCTCTTCCTGTCCTCGGTTGGTTCTCAGGATGAAGGATGCTGTGGTTCTTTTTTTAAAATGCTGCTTTCTTCCTCACTCCTTGGGGGCTCTTTCACAAAGACTCATGTAGGGAGCTGCTGGAGGTGGGAGGTGTTGGCTGGGCTCGTGTCTCCCTTTGATCATTTTCTTCTGGCAATAGACTCTGAAAACTCCCTGCCCTGGGCTGACAGAATGAATCTCTTCCTCCCTTGAAGGGAAGCAGCATCTCCAGTGGAGAGACATGCAAACTGAGGCAATGAGAAGAGATCAGGGCTGAAACGGAAATGGCCTACTTAGAGCTGAAAGATGATGTTGGGGTCATGGGTGAAGCAGAGGCCTGCAAGATGTCTCAGTGGGTAAAGATGTTTGCCACTAAACTGGTCACCTGAGGTCCATTCTTAGATCTCTCATGGTGAAAAGAGAGAACTGACTCTCACGAGTTGTCCTGTGACTTTCACGCTTATGCAGTGGCACATACATCTACACACATATACAGTAAATAAGTATATTTAAATTAAAAAAAAAGGAAGGAAGGATGAGACTGCCAGCACAATTGGGGTGGCTTCCGTGCAGACAGGGCAAGGGAGAAAGGAATTTCCAGGAAGGCCCTGCAAAGGAAGAAGGAGTGAGCTGACGATTCTTTTTTGAAGTTTTTTTAAATTAGCAAATATTAATCATAGATGATAATGGGTTTTATTATGACACTTTTGTGCATGTACATAGTATTTTTTTTTATTATATCCACTCCCCATTACCCTCTCTGGTCCCCTTTCCACTGATCTCCTTCCTTTTCCCAAGTAGCCTCTCTTTTACTTTTATTTATATAAGTAGAGGTATTTTCATAATCACATTTTTATTTATTTGTATGTGTATACATGCATGTGTGCATGTGTATACATACCATGGTGCATGTGTAAACATCAGAGGGCAAGAATGCGAGAGAGAAACTGGAGAGAAAACCTCCAGTTTTCTATCATGGGTACCCTGGGAATCAAACTCAGGTCCTTAGGCTTGAAGGCAGATGCCCTCACCCACTGAGCCACCTCAGCAGCTCCCTCTTCTACTTTCATGCCTTTGTATATGTGCACAGGCAAATAAGTTTAATTAGGGCTACCTATAGGAGCATGGATAAGGGATTAGTTATAGGCAACTCACCAGTGGGTACACTACTGAAGAAAATTCATTCACTCCCTTAGCAACTACTAACTGCCTATACACTCGCTAAACAATAGACTCACTATTGTTTTAGGAGGCTTTGACGAATCAGGTATGCTGGTACACACATGTAATTCTAGTATTCAGGAAGCTGTGACAGAAGGTTCATGAGTTTGAGGCCAGCTTAAGCTACATGAGTTCCCTGCCAGCTTAGGCTATGCAGCAAGACATTGTCTCAAAAATAAACAGATTGAACTATGTACATGGTGGGTCGTGCCTTTATTCCTGGCACTGGGGAGGTAGAAATAGGCAGATCTCTGTGAGTTTGGGGCCATCCTGGTATACATAGCAAGTTCCAAGACAGCCAGGGCTATAATGAAACCCTGTATCAAAAATGAATGAATGAATGAATGTGTCTTGTTGAGTCTTGGAAGCTGCCTGGAGGAGCTTTGTATGGATACTTAGTGAGCTGGGGTTCTTGTGTAGATGATATGGGGGAAGTATCTTTATCAAATTTTGTCTGGGTGCTTAGATGAGAAGTAGAAAAATACGTGGCTATAGAGGTTGCTAAGTGGGGTGCTCCACTCATTGCTGCAAGAATGAGCAAAGATCCCACACATAATTTCCTCCGGGTGGATCACAGAGAGGTCTTGTGTACATAGCTCTGGTCCAAAAGCATTATGTGAGAAGATGCAGGAAGCCTCTAATGGGCTTAGATCGAGAGCCTAATGTGGAGTAAGGTCCCAACTACAGATGCCACCAGTGGCTTCCACATTGCCTCAGGGCCCATGGATCTGAGAGAACAGTAACTCCTGGGAAGCAGCAGTGAGCAAGCCAATGCCATGTATCTATATTTTTACAATGCTGGGTCACAGCAGGGATTTAGGGAATACATAGAGAAGGCTTAGGAAGGATGTAGGCATTAAATTGAGCCCCAATGTATACAAAGACAGGATTGGAATGAAGGAAGAGAAATGGTCATTCCACATTGAAGAAGTAAGTTGGGCTCATGTGTGCACCAAGAAGTCAACCAAAGCTGACAGTAGAAGAGATGGAGAAGCCAGAGTAGATGAGGGAAAGTACACAGGACACTTTGCATTTCTAACTAGGACTGACTGTCAAAACCCAAACATTTGAAGCCATTTCTCTTCTCTGTGCTCCAGCTACAAGCCCATCGTGGAATTCATTGACGCTCAGTTTGAGGCCTACCTACAGGAAGAGCTGAAGATCCGGAGAGTACTGCACTCCTACCATGACTCCCGAATCCATGTCTGCTTGTATTTCATTGCCCCAACAGGACATTCACTTAAGTCTCTGGACCTAGTAACCATGAAGAAGCTGGACAGTAAGGTATGAGGCAGGAGCTGGGGTTGCCCAAGCTGGACTCTTACTGATCTAATACACATTGGATACTGGATTCCAGTAGAGTTTTTTGTTGTTTTTGTGGGGTTTGGGGGGTTTTTTGTATGTTTGTTGTTTGGTTTTTGGTTTTTTTGAGACAGGGTTTCTCTGTGTAGCCCTGGCTGTCCTGGAACTCACTCTGTAGACCAGGCTGGCCTCGAACTCAGAAATCCACCTGCCTCTGCCTCCCAAGTGCTGGGATTAAAGGCGTGTGCCACCACTGCTAAGCTCCAGCAAAAGTTTTATGGAATCCTAATCTAATCCTTTGTTACTTTCCTCCATAAAGATGATATTACAGATTCTGCATTTGTGTCATATGCTGTGTCATCTGGATTCCTAGTATTACGAATTCTTCCACCCTATCTGTTTTGGAAATAAAGATGGTTACAAGCAAGATGGCTGTTCAAGGCTAAGTGCTAAGTTTGGCAATGGAAAGTGCTTCTCTTTCCTTAAAAACTTAGATTCCTTTTATCTTATGTTTTTTGAGAATTTTACCTGTATGTATACACACTTGGTGCTGAAGGAGTCCAGAAGATGTCGAACTCCCTCGAACTGGTGTTAGGGATGGTTGTGAGCCAACAAGTGAGTGCTGGAAAACAAACCTGGGTCTTCTGCAAGAGCAACGAGTGCTTTAAACCGCTAAACCGTCTCTCCAGCCATGTGCCAGGCCTAGATTCAATTCCCAGTGTCATAACAACAAAGCAAATTGAACATTGGATTTTTTTGTTTGGGTTTTGTTTTTTGTTTGTTTGTTTGTTTGTTTTTGTTTTTTGAGACAGGGTTTCTCTGTATAGTCCTGGTTGTCCTGGAACTCACTCTGCAGACCAGGCTGGCCTTGAACTCAGAAATCCACCTGCCTTTGCCTCCCAAGTGCTAGGACTAAAGGCGTGTACCACCACCACCCGGCAAACATTGGATTTTTTTTTTTTTTTTTGTTTTTTTCGAGGCAGGGTTTCTCTGTATAGGAACATTGGATTTTTTAAAAAGCCTAATTACTATAGTTTTTCTTTCCTAGCATTTGGCATGCATCAAGCACTATGTATTTATACATGTTACTTCATCTTTCTTTTTTTCCATTTATATGTGTTATATGTTGTTTATGCATGTTCAAATATATGCATATTGCATGTATGCAGGTACACGTGTGTAGGTGCCTATGCATGTGGGTGCTTATACATGTGGAGACTAAAGATTGATATCAGAATCATCCCATCATCTCCCTTTCACCTTGTTCATTGAGGCCAAGTCTCAGCCACGCCAGAATTCAGCCATATGGCTAATATTGCTAAGTTAGCTTGCCCTGGGAATCCCGTCTCTGCCTTCTGAGGCTGGATTATAGGAAGACTACCATGCCCATCTGATGTTTTTGGGTTCTCAGGATCCTAATGCAGAAAGAGCTTAGCCAATGGAACATGCTCCTTTTTGTTTGTTTGATTAACAAAAAAAATGTTTTATTATATTTTTGTAATTTTTAAATTTTTATAGGCAGGTAGTGGCGGTGCATACCGTTCATCCAGCACTTGGGAGGCAGAGGCAGACAGATTTCTGAGTTCGAGGCCAGCCTGGTCTACAGAGTGAGTTCCAGGACAGCCAGGGCTACACAGAGAAACCCTGTCTTGAAAAAAACAAAAAAAAATTATTTACTTTTTAATCAAAAACATTTATGCAATATATTCTGATGAGGGGTTTCCCCTCCCCAAATTCCTCCCAGATCCTCACCACCCAACTTCATGTACTTTCTGTCTCTCTTGTTGAAAAAAAAAACTGAAAGAAATTTCATGAAAACAAAAACCAAATATATATAAGTAAAAGACCAATAAGGGAAAAAAAAAGCCCAAACAAAGCAATATGAGACAAAGCATCCACAAAAACACCATTGAGTTCACTTTGTGTTGGCCATCTACTGCTGGGCATGGGGCTTATCCTGAAGTTAATATACTCAGGAAGACTTAATTAGAAAAAAAACTAATTTTTCCTTTGCAAGTAGGTACCAATTATAGACAGCTTTTTGGTTAAAGACGGAGCCTGTGTTTACATCCTCTCTCTCAGCAACTGGATTCCTGTGGCTTGAACCTGTTCAGGCCCTGTGCATGCTGCCAAGCTGCCACAGTCTCTGTGAGTTGATAACAGCATCAGTCCCATTGCGTCTAGAAGATGCTGTTTCCTTGAAGTCATTCATCCCATCTGGTTCTTACAGTCTTCCACCTCCTCTTCCACATAGATTTCTAAGTCCTAAGAGAAGAAGTTTGATGAAGACATCTATCTCATTTAGGACTGAATGCTCCAAAGTCTCACTTTCTGCACATTGTCCAGTTGTGGGTCTCTGTGTTAGTTCTCATCTACTGTAAGAAGAAGCTTCTTTGATAAAGGTTGAACAAGGCACTGATCTATGAATTTAGCAGAATGATGTTAGGAGTCATTTTATGCAATGTTGTTTGAGCAGAATTGTAATATTTGGTTTTCTCCTAGGCCCATGCCCTATCCAGTCTCAGGTCTAGCACTGTCAAGCATGGGTTCCATCTCATGGAGTAAACCTTAAATCCATCTAGATGGTAATTGGTTACTTCCACAGTGCTTGTGCCAGTGTATTATATTAGCATCTTACTCAGGTTGGTGACCACTGTAGGTTACAGGCTTTGTAGCTGGGTGGGTGATTGTCTTTCTCCTTTAGTAGTGTACAAAGTATATTCCAGTACCATGGACACTAGTCAGTAGGGGTGAAGGTCCTAATTTGCATGCTCAACTCCTCAGTGTTTGATGAGAATGTGTGTTGTCTCCAGCAATAGGGACTGGGCCCTGTTTTTGTCCTTCTGATAATCTAGTGTAGTCAGGTACTGTTAGTCACATTTTACACATGAGATCACTGAGGCGTGGAAAGGCAAATTGCTTGTTCAAAGTCAGACAACTTGTTTTTTTTTTAATTTTTATTTATTTATTATATGTAAGTACACTGTAGCTGTCTTCAGACAACCCACAAGAGGGCATCAGATATCATTACAGATGGTTGTTAGCCACCATGTGGTTGCTGGGATTTGAACTCATGACCTCTGGAAGAGCAGTCAGTGCTCTTAACCACTGAGCCATCTCACCAGCCCGTCAGACAACTTGTAATGAAGCTGAGATTTGGCTTTAGCTCTCTAACTGCAACTTATTTCAGTATACAAAAGTCTAATTTACATGTAGTCATTTGGTAGCATAGCCATTATAAAAGCTGAATGTTAGCTATAATCAGAAGAAGAGTAGTGTTTTTCCATTTTTGCAGCAATGAGCTCACTGCTCATGAAGAATAGGCTGCTCCCAAAATGTCTCCATGCCCAACCTGCCACTGTATAGGGCAGCAGTGAGCCATGTGGTGGGCAGTCTGGTGGGTGGGCTGCATTAAGTAAGCAGTTTTGGCTCATGTTTATTGTGTACCAATGAGAACTTGGACAAAAAATGACAAAGAGAATTAGATTTTCCTGTGGTTACACATTGGCAAAGAGTCTGATCTCTTGACACCTCCGCACCCCCAAAAGACATCAAAGAAGATAACTGCAAGGCCTGGTCTTGGACCAGCATCCTAAGCTATATGGTATGAGATTTGGGGGGACTTGGAAAGTTCAAAAGAGACAGGACTTCTTCAGTTCCTGATCTCCCACACTCCTTTTAGAACACCAGGCCTGAGCACCATTCATACCACCCAATGGGATCTATGAGCAAGAATGACTCCATTCTTTGCAGGACTATGAGCTTTAGTGTGCTGTCTCCACAAACCACGCCCATGTCAGATTCCTTTACTTTTGGCAATAAAACCTTTCTCCCATCCTAGAGGGATTTCAAGGATCATGGTTCAGGCAGGTTGAACTTTGTGCTTGCACTGGGCCTTTCTCTTGCTATTTGAAATTGGGCATGTTCACACCTGCTTTCTTTACCCCAAAACAAGTCCTCCACCTCAAGCATTAGTAACTTGTGTGGGGTGCGTTAGGAGGTGGGGTGGTGAGACAGGATCTCATGAAGCTTAAGGCTAACCTCAAACCCTCTATGTAGCTGAAGATGACATTGAGTTGACCCTCTTGCCTCCACCTCTCTCCAGTGCTGGGATTATAGGTGGAGCTGCGGATGGAACTAAGCTAGCATCCTACCAACTGAGCTCTTTCCCCAGCCTCAGTCTACCATTCTGGCATAAATTTCATGTCAAATTGGTAACACTGGTTCTTCTGTGCTTAATTAGCTGCTCCAAGTAAGAGAGCCACAGGTCCATCGTCCCCAAATTCTCTTCCTGCTTCTTTTTTGATACCTCCCATGTGGATCCATGGTATATCTGGCTGGGGAGAGCCTCAGTTGAATGAGTTGGGACAATTTATTGTTACCAACTAATGTCCACCTGTCACCTTGTCAACCACGGATTCCCTGCCATCTTTCTTCTTTGAATTACTCTAGGGATAACCTTGATTTCAAGGTAGATAGCTCATAGTAGTTACTAGCTTTGGGATAAGGCTGACTTGGATTTGAATTTTAGTTCGGCTATTTATTTGCCCTGTGGCCTTAGACAAGTTATTTAACCTCTGTGTGGTTCAATTTCACATTGGTAAAATTCTAGTAAAAACACATTCTAGAAAAGTTATTGTTAAGATTATACTAAGCCATAGCCAGTGGCCAATGCATAGTAAGTACTCATTATTTTTTATTATATTGTTGTTTGGCCAAAGGTGTAGAGTGCTGGACCTATTTGCTGAGCTTTCCCCTCTGGGCGCTAATGGGAGCCCTAGGTTATGCAGTTATCAGTTGCTAGTTAACAACAGTTAACTACAGTTAGCTATCAACAACAGTTAATCCCACTTTGTTCCTCTTTCTCCTAGGTAAACATCATTCCCATCATTGCCAAATCAGATGCCATTTCTAAGAGTGAGCTGGCAAAGTTCAAGATCAAAATCACCAGTGAACTTGTCAGCAACGGAGTCCAGATTTATCAGTTCCCCACAGATGATGAGTCGGTGGCCGAGATCAATGGAACCATGAATGTGAGTTGGGAGCACAGGGTTCACCTTTCTAGTCTTGTGTTCTTATGATCAGTCTGTGACAAGAAGCAGTGAAATACCTTTGTCATCCATCTTGGTGTGGTAACTCTTGAGTACCAAAGTCTCAGGTATTGACGACAGAGGATCCAGAGCTTAAATAGTTTCTGTTTCTACTAATGGCTGTTGCAAAGCCTCAGCAACACATATTAGTAATCAGGGAAAGGGCTGACTCTAGGCTAAGTAGAGAGCTGGGAATCCAGACCTCTCTTTCTGCTCTCCTCCTCCTCTGTGGCTCATGTATGTGTTCATATGTGTGGGCAAGTATATGTTCATGTGTGTGGAGACATGAGGCTGATATTGGAGGTCTTCCTCAATCACTGTCCACTGTATTTATTGTGGTAGGGTCTCATGCTGAAACCAGAGCTCAATAATACCTCATTGTCTCTGCTGGCCAATGAGCCCTGGGGCTCCCCTCCTTCTGCCTTCAAAAGTACTAGGATTACAGGTAGCTGCTGTGCCTCAGCAACTTTTCTGTGAGTGATGAGGATCTGAACTCACGTCCTCGAGATTACCAGGCAAGCGCTTTATCCACTGTGCTATCCCTACAACCCTCAAACCACCTTTTCAACAGCCGTCATATCTAAGCCAGACTAGACTGCAAGAAAGGCATACCTTGTTTGTTGCTGATCCCAACAATTCTGGAACAGTGAGTGGGTCCAGCAAAAGACATAAAGGCTGAAAAAGTTGGTTGGCCTCAGAGGATGGGCTATTGTCCAAGAATTAATCCCTGTAGTCAAGGAGGAACAATAAAAAAATAGCCTCCAATTTTGTTGGCAACCACAAGTGATTTTTTTAAAATATATTTTATTTATTTTTATTTTATTTGTATGAGTGTTTTGCCTGTGTGTAAGGAGACCATGTGTGTACAATCTGCAGGGAGGCCAGAACCCCAGCAACTGGAGTTACAGATGGTGGTGAGCTGCCTTATGGGTGCTGAGACTCAAACCTGGGTCCTCTGCAAGGGCAGAAAGTGCTCTTAACAACTGAGCCATCTTTCCAGATCCAGTGATTTTATTTTTAAGCATCAAGGTTATGCTTTGCCTTATTAAGTATGAATGAATTTATAAAACGAGCCCTCTTTCCTCCCCACCCCCAGAGGAGTGAGTAATAAAGAAGGCAGAGAGTCAAACACTCCTCGTGCTTCTTTACAATGTGTTGCTGCTGTTGCTGTGAAGGTTTCAATGTTGTGATTTCCAGGAGACAGCTAATAGCTTTCAGCAAGCCTCTGCTTCGGGAACAGATTTCTTTTTCTCTATTGAGAGGCATCAGTTTTTCCTAATGACATAATGTCAGGGGACAGCCAAACTCAGGAAAGCTTTGTAATAAAAGCCATTTTTAGCAAACTTTTCCTGCTGCTGATGCCCTCTAAGTTATCATTACAACATCAGCTGCCACCTCCTATGAATTGGCCAATGAATTAGCATAGCCAGGCAGCAAGTCACTGTCTAGCCTGACGTCCTGCCCATCAGCACAGCCCACCCGAGACAGGTTTATTAGTAGAAGCCCTTCATCAGCCTTGACAAGTTTGACTTAACTGACTCAAGTCTGCATGCCTTGTGGTAGGTGGAGTTGTGTTCTCTGTGACCTGCAGTGGGTATGGATAAAAATTACAAGCACAAAATAGTGCCATCTTCTCCAGGAGTCAGGCCTTCTGGATGGAAATGAGGGACTGTTAGGATGAGAAAACTGGAAAAGGTGCCTAGCCTGCAGAGAAATGGGAAGTGCTTCGTGGGTATAGCTTGCACTGATGTCTGGAAGCATTTAGTCACCTCAAGCAAGACCTTAGTCCCTGTAGATAGCTTCTGAACTCATTTTCCCTGAGACATCAAGCCGTGTTCATCCTTGTGGTTTGCTTTGCTAGGAACAAATAGGCCTGCTAAGTTCTCAGCGATATGAAGGTGTCCCATGAATCTATTGTCACTGCATTATGGTTTAAGAGTGACAATCACCCTTTCTCTGTTCTCATCTCAAATCTGGCATCCTGCTCAGCCCAGGGTCTATCCAGCCTCAGAGTTGGAAACTGTGAGGCGGTAGCTCCTGTGTGGGCGTGGGTCCTGTTGGGCTGAATTGTGGATCCTGTGTGTCTGCCGCCCCAGGCGGCTGGAACCGCAGCTCAGGGAGCAGAAACGTGGGAATTTGACTGAGTTCACTCCATGCAGCGCCAGGCAGATGCTGGGCTGAGAAGCCGAGGGGCTCTGCCTGGGTGTGGAAAGGTCTCAGCCTGAAGTCCCACTGGGACTGAGATGCAAGGGCATATGGGCTGGTCCAGCCGCAGCCGAGAGGGGCGAGTGAGAGAAGCTCCGGCAGCCCCCCGTGGAGTAGAGACTCTTGGTCACAGTGACTAGCTTGGCTGGGTCATGGCTGGCTCGGCTAGCTTGCTTGAGTTGGCAAGCCTCCGTGGCTGGAACACAGAGAAGTCCTCTACAGGAGATTAGACAGCAGCTCGGTAAATCGAAGACCCCCTCCATGGTTCTCCACAGCAGGCCCCAACGACATGAGGAAGTCCATGGTTTTAAAAGGTTTATTGTCATGGCGAAAAGTGGATATAGCTGTACCCCGTGTCCTCAGGGCAGGCCTTTGATTAAATACTGTTTGTAAGGAGGAGGGTCTTGGAATGAATACTTAATTGGCTATGCCCTCTGGCCTTTAGGTACCTCATTAATATGGAGATCTCTTGAGGCTCTGTGGCCTGTAGTCACGCCCTCTACCTGTGGAGGGGCTGGTAGGGGCGTTTCCCTATGTGACTGAAAAGGCGCTGATCAATGGAGATCTTTGGCCTCTTGTCAGGAGCCTGGAGTCTGGGACCATGGCGAAATGTATGCCATTCCTTGCAGGGATACCTGTTGGGTCTCCGGCCATCTCTAGCCAGTATTCAACCAGAAACCAAGCTATCCTTTCACGGTCCCACAGGAAACTTGCCCGTGCTATGAAACAACCGATCTCAAGTATGCTGCTGTGGCAGAGGAGAGCTTATGAGTCCCATGACACTCATAACAGTCTGTAGCTCATCACTGCTTCACTTTGAGTAACTAAATTAAAAGCTAGTTGTGGCACTTCATGCCTGTGAGCGCAGTACTGACGCAGAAGGATTACATGTTTGAGTCTGGCCTAGGCTACATTTAACAAGACCTTACCTCCGAAAGAAAAGAAAAGTAAGCTAATTCTTGGGGGTTCAGGGTCACCCCCCTAAGTAGTATTGCTCAGTATTCATTCCCTTGCATTTCATCATGCTCTTTTGAATGGGAAGGGAGGAGAACGGGTGCCTTACAGCTAGAATGCTTGGACTTCGGCATATCTGTGGAAGGGGCCTATATGGGAAGCCTTTGTGTTCTGTATGCTGATTGAGAAACAGGAGGGAGGAGTCAGTGCTATAATAAACACAGGAGTGCTTTGCCCACCTGCCACCACTCCAACTGTATCAAAGTCTGTAGAGAAAACATGCAGTGGCATACAGAGATGGGGAGGGGGTGCTTGGGTGCTATGAAGACCAGGTGCTAGCCTTTCGTTTCCAGATATGGTTCCAGATCCTCAGCCTTGCCCACTGCACAGCCAGTTGTCATGGGAAATAGAAGAGGCAGAAGATATATATATATATTTTGAGACGATTACATAGCTGTCCTGTTATTCCCAAGTATAATATATTTATTCAAGGGCTGGAGAGATGGCTCAGCAGTTAAGAGCACTGTCTGCTCTGCCAGAGGTCCTGAGTTCAATTCCCAACAACCACATGGTGGCTCACAACCATCTGTAATGGGATCTGATGCCCTCTTCTGGTGTGTCTGAAGACAGTGACAGTGTACTCATATACATAAAATGAATAAATAAATCTTTTTTTTTTTTAAAGATAATCATGCGAGAGCATGCCTGGCCTCACCCTTGGCTTTTGGGTGGCTCTAGAAAACATTATTTCAGATTGTGGAGCAGGAGATGGAGAAGCTGAGGGAGAGGGAGTCAGTCTGCTGCATGCTATTTTCAACTGATGCTAGGATTGATCTCAAAGCTGTAGACCTCAAGTCTCAAAATTATCACATTGTTTAAATTAATTCCTTATTTTGAGACACGGTTTCAGTATGTAGCCAAGGCTGTTCTTAAACTTGTGACCTTCTTGCCTCAGCTTCCTGATTACTGGCATTATAGGATGGAGTCACCATGCCCAGCTTATTATTTAAATGCAGTGTTATTGGTCTGGCAGAATGACACACCTATAATCTCAGCACTCGGGAGGTAGAGGCAGGAAGAGCAGAAGTTTAAAGTTATCCTCAACAACACAAAGAGCTGGATGATAGCCTGAACTACATGAGACCCTATGTCAAAAAATAGATAAATAGGGCTGGAGAGATGGCTCAGCGGTTAAGAGCACTGACTGCTCTTCCAGAGGTCCTGAGTTCAATTCTCAGCCCCACATGGTGGCTCACAACCATCTGCAGTGGGGTCTGATGTCCTCTTCTGGTGTGTCTGAAGAGAGCAATGGTGTACTCATATACATAAAATAAATCATTAAAAATAAGTAAAAAAAAACAATAATGTGCCGTGGGGTGGTGGCGCAAGCCTTTAATCCCAGCACTTGGGAGGCAGAGGCAGGTGGATTTCTGAGTTCAAGGCTAGCCTGGTCTACAGAGTGAGTTCCAGGACAGCCAGGGCTATACAGAGAAACCCTGTCTCAAAAATAAATAAATAAATGAATGAATGAATGAATAAATGAATAAATAAATAAATAATAAAACAATAATGTAATGGTATTCTTAGAATAGCTCAAACTGTAGCTAGGGGTTTAAGAACAGGCCCAAAACTTGATTAACCCCAGTTCATTGTCCATTTGTTGGGCACTGGGTTTGATTCCCACAGTAAGGGCATCTGATTGGCAAACTGGATCACAGGGAGGCTATAGGCTCAAGCCTGTCCTTTCCCTTTACTCAGCAATGGTACCCCCATTGTTTCCATGTACTTTTGTTGGAATGAACAATGGTATTTGAGAGAATTAGGTGTCAGTCTTGTTTAGCCACTAGCCTGAAATGGGAGCAAGTAGAACCAGCCTCATAACTAGGAAACTCTGTCAACCCTGGGAAAAAACTCAGGCCAGTCAGTATACATCACCAGAAAAGATCCTGGTGGAATTTCATAGCCCAAAGGAAAAAAAAAAAAAAACCTAGAAAACCACCCTTCCAGTCTTCAAAGCGTAATCCATGTGGTTGTGCAAGGATAGAATAAGCCATGTAGGTTGGATCATCAAATAACTTTCAAGTGGACCAAGAGGAGTTCAAGGTAGACATGAAGCCAGAAAGGTAATGCTTTGATTTGAAAGTGTTGCCCATGTGATAGTATTAGGAGATGCAGGGCCTGAAGATGCAGCCTTATAATCTTAGCCACCCTGCCGGCTGAGGCAAGAGGATCACATGCTGAAGATGTGCTTAGAGTGAGTTCCTAGCCTGGGCAATGTTGTGAGACCCTGTCTCAAAACAAAAACTAGAAAAAGAAGGCTGTGAGTATACAGCTCAGTGGTATAGCATGTGTCTGACATATACAAGGCCCTGAGTTCAATTCCTAGGATTGGTGGTTTTTTAAAGAGAGGGGAACTAGAGAAACGGCTCGGAGCCTAAAAGCACATACTACCCTTCCAGAGAATCTTAGTCCCATTCCCAATACCCACATAAGGGTGACTCACAACCTCCTGTAACTTCAGCTCCAGGGGATTTAACCCTTTCTTCTGGCTTCTGTGTACACCTGCCCTCACATGTACACACACCCACATACAGACATACACAATTAAAAATAAATCTCTTTTCAAAAGAAGAGAGATTGGGGGTGGGGAATCTGGTGGTGGTGACACACAGCATGACTTTAATCCCAGCACTCAGGAGGCAGAGGTGGAGACACATGGCTCTTTATGAGTTCAAAGCCAGTCTGTTCTACAAAGTGAGTTCCAGGACAGCTAGGTCTGTTACACAGAGGAACCATATCTCAAAACAAACAAACAACGGCAACAAAAACCAAACAAGAAAAGGAGTCAGAGCCAGGGACGGGGAGATTGGACCTTTATGTTTAGATAAGCCATAAAGGCTGTTCCCTTGCTAGTAGGATTGAGGGTCATATAAAATAGGCTTCATGCAGAATTTAGTTAGCTTTATTGTCCACCTGCAATGGGAAGATGTAAAAATGCTGGGCAGTATTGGCGCACGCCTTTAATCCCAGCACTTGAGAGGCAGAGGCAGGTGGATTTCTGAGTTGGAGGCCAGCCTGGTCTACAGAGTAAGTTCCAGGACAGCCAGAGATATACAGAGAAACCCTATCTCGAAAAACCAGAAAAAAAAATGTAAAAAGAAAACTCTCGTCAGACACCCAAATGTGCTACTACTTTGAGCATAGATGGTCAGCCTCTGGAACTATAGATAGAAAGTCCACTGAAATGTTCTTTATAAATTACTTAGCCTCGGGTATCTTTTTTGTAGTTGTACAAAATGGACTAAGTAGTGAATCTGGGGCCAGACTCCCAAGACAAGCCCGAGGCTGTGTGTTGTAATAGCACTCTGCACCTGGAAGATCTCATATCTGCTGTCCCTCATCAGACATTTAGGTAGAATTACACAAGGTCCCTGGAAGATCTCATATCTTGGTGTCCCTCATCAGATGCTTAGGTAGAATTACACAAGGTCCCTTTATCAATCTGCTCATCATGTGTCAGCAGGGGCCTCGTCTTGCAACGATTAAGTGTCTTCTCCCTGGAGCCACATGTTTAAACACCACTTGTCAACTTCCTGCAGAAACCTAAAGTAGGGAGGGCAGGGGAGAAAGTCTGGCCTCCCTTTTGAGAGGTATCATGGGTAGGACCTGGTAGTATGATTGAAAGTTAAAACTATCTTGCTTGATTCCATTCTGGTTGTCATAGCCATATGTCTTTCAAGAACAGCTGATTTGCAGTGACTCCTAGTCTGCTGTGCTTAGTTGACTTCTAGACGATGCTCTTTATTTAGCCAGGATACAGAATATAAAGCAACCTAGGTGGCTTGGGAAGGCTGGCAGCCAAAGTGTGGTGGCCTCCCTGATTCCTGCAAAGACCTAGCCTGGGAGTTCAGTACATGCATGACTCCTTTAAGTAGTCTGTCCTGGCTCCCTCCAATAATATAGAAGGCCCTTGGAAATGATATTTGCCTGTACTTTCCAGAAACATCTTTGACGCCAGTTGCAGAGAAGTGGTCTGTGGGCGGTTTTAAGAGGCCTCAGAATTCAGTTTGGTGTGGGCTGTGCATTCGGGAATAGTCAGAAAGCTAGAGGAATCAAATGACAGGAGTTTGTGGAAGAGAGGAAGCGAGTGACCCTATCATTCTAGCAGTGTCCCTTGATGACAAAATAACAGGCCTAAGGGAAGACTGGTGTTTCCTATGCTTTTATTTTCTTGGTATTTTCTTTCTTCCTGAGCCTAGAGAAGTCCCTCCCACTTCACACACGGTCCCTCCTCCATCACTTTAGAGCTGAGAGCCCAGAATGCAAGCAGCTGATGATACAACATGGTTTTTCTTCTCACCTCCTCCCTCAGTCTAGCCCTCTGCAGCCACTGCCCCTCATCCCTCCTGCAAACACCAAGCTCATGCCCCGTTAGTCCTGTTCTCTACTCCAAAGAGTATTATGAAGTAATTGCTATTTGCCCTTGGTCGCATACTATCTAACAGGATTTCAAGTATGTAATTTAGGCTTCCTCAACAGGAGTTAAAGCTTCCAAAGTGCAAGGAAGTGTATCTTCTACTTCTTTATGTCCCTTATAGTGCACCATCAGTGCTTGTGGGTGAAGACTTGGTGACTTGGCCTTGAGACTCACGGGATCAGTGAACTCTTGTCTTGGCAAGAATAACAACAGTCCATCTTAGTGGTTTTAGGCTGTGCTCTTATACTCTAGGAAGACAGTAGTGATGCCAGCAGCTGTATGCAACTCCTTCTGATGCTTATCTACCCCCAGCCCTCAGCAACTGTGACTGTGGCTAAAGGTTGCTAGGCCATATATCTACTCATGTTTCTGCTCTGTTCCCTATCATAAATTCCAGAGCAGAGAAGTAAGAACTAGGCCTCTTATCCCTGTATGGCTGTGGAGCTCTTGAGCTTAATGGATGCCTCTCAATGCTGACACAGTCAGTGACGTTGCAGAGGGAGCATTCAAAGGCCTGGAGATGAATAGCAGTTGCATCGTGGTGTACTTGATGCCTTTCTTCTGGAGTTCTGAGTGCTTATTTGCCTCTGTTCCAGGCCCACCTGCCGTTTGCTGTTGTTGGCAGCACAGAAGAAGTGAAGATTGGCAACAAGATGATGTGGGCTCGGCAGTATCCTTGGGGGACTGTTCAGGGTGAGTCTCCTGCAGATGGGCTGTGCTCAGAGAGCCCCTCCTCTGTGTTTCTGCTGCCCCTGCCATGATATGACAAGTTCCTAGCTTGTCCCCAGCCTCTACTACTCAGTTTAGGTCTCAAACAGCCATAGGGGGTCACTAGCAGCAAGCTCTGGCCCAGTGACTGGATTCTATGATGTGAGCAGACTCCCTTTGGCTTTAATGAAGAAAGTACTCCCTTGTAACCACCTCCAAACACAACAAAAAGACAAATGGATTTGGCACAGCGAAGAAAGGACTATACAAGTGAGAGTGTCCCTAAGAGAGGCACAAGAATGTTCACAACAGAGAATAATAATGATACGTTATTACAAACAATGAGGTGTCGATAAAAATAGACTTGGATAATTTGTGAAATGGTCATATCATGGGATCTCAGACAGAGTTGAAAATGGATGAATTATAGCTACATCTGCGTGACTGGATCTCAGAAACACAACACTGAGCTAAATAAAATCACACAGCATGCATATGATAGGTTTCTGTTTGTATGAATTCTAGAAGTAAGCTAAAATAACATGCTATATATTTTTTATGAATTTATGTACAAGTAATGAATGATAAAACCATTTTAAAACACACACACCACACACTCGCCACAAAATATAAATAAAAATAATTCTTTAAAAACAGGACTAGTGCAATGGCTTGTAGGGGAGGGATAAAGGCATTTTCCTCCAAGCCTGCTGACCTGAGTCTGATCCCCAGAGGCCACACAGTGGAAGGAAAGAGCTGACATCTGACCTTCACACGAGTTCACACATACACACCCACACCCTCTCACACTTAAATTAAAAATAAAAAATACACAAATGGATGATAAACCCAAAGTCAAGATCGCGCTAACATTTCATTGCCAGAGGGGTCAGGGAATAGAGAGAGGGATGTGATATCAAAAAGAGACCAGCAGGGCCTTGCAAGGTACCAACAACATTACCTTCAGTTGTAGAGATATTTAAAAATTTAAAATTCTTTAAATTGCACATACCTATTTCATGGATTCATACACACACACATACACACATATATACACATATACATACATATATGATTATTTCATAATTTTAAAGGTTGGATATATATTACATGCATTCATCACAGGTTTTTTGGCAGTGTGCCTCGGATATATTATGCTATCCTTGTTGGTTCAGTAGGTCATACAAGCTCTAGGACACTACAGTGGCTAGAAATTTAGGGACCTGAGTCTGTAGCTGTAAACTGTTCCATAGCTGGCAGTTTCTCTGTAAATTCATCCCAACCCTTGGGCAAATAGAGAATGGGCACTCAAGAAGAGTGGCATATATCTGTAAGTCCAGTACTGGAAAGGGTGGAGGGGGATAACAGGCATGAGAGGGTCATGAGTTCAAAAGCAGCCTTGGACAGTGTTTCAAAAAAGCAAAGCTGAGTGACAGTTGGTAGTGAGTTCACACAAAGGCCAGAATGATTCAAGGCACAGTAAAGACCCACTGACAGTACCCAGATTCCATTCCTCTTCTTTCTTTTGTGGTGCTGAGGATGGAACTGAGGGCCTCATGCATGCTAGATGAGCAGTCTTTCGCTGAGCTCCATCCCCTATCTGGATGTCCCATAGGTAGGAGAAGATGGTCAGAGCTGCACTAAGTTTTGTGCTTCCCTGTCATTTGGAGCTGGAGGTGTTACAGTAGGAACACTGGCAAGTGGCTTCTGGACCAAGAGTCACCCCTTTGGAGTCTGAGACCTGAGACCTTCTGAGGTGGGAGGAGACAAACCAGCAGAGTTCCAGTGACTTCCATCCCCAACTTAGACCCCCTTCTCTTTTTAAGTAGGGCTTCATGTAGTCCAGGTTGGTCTTGCATTCACTATGCAGTTGAGGCTAGCCTTGAATTCCTGACCCTCCTGAGCCAGCCTCCTATGTGCTGGAATTACAGGTGTACACTATCATGCCTGGTCCTGGAATAATCCCTAGTGACCAGGAATCAAGGTCCAGAGTTGGAGAAGCAGATACATACAGCTTAGTCCTGAGAAGTTACTTTACTGCTGTAGGTTTTTATATTACTGTTCGGTGGCAGCAGTTCTCAACCTGTGGGTTACAACTCTTTGGGGCATCAAATGACCCTTTCACAGAGGTCACATATCAGATATCCTACATATCAGATATTTACATTACAATTCATAGCAGTAGCAAAATTATACTTCTGAAGTAACAATGAAATAATTTTATGGTTGGAGGTCACCACAACATGTGTTAAAAAGTAGGAGCATTAGGAAGGTTGAGAACCACTATTCTAAGGCAACAGGTAGGGTTCATGTCATGTAAGAGACCTTAAGCAGAAAGAATACATGGACCACCCTGGACTTTGGACAAATATTTCTGATGACCATATCTGGCCATCTATGATGATACAACCATGTTCGACTCTGTCATTCCAGAACCCCTCCTCTCTGTCCCTACTGTCCTCTTCCAGACTATGAGAGACAGAATCTGGGCTAACTTATCTGTTCATCATCTCAAACACCACCATTCTCCTGTACATGGCCAAACACTACCATTCAACACAGTGGAGATAGACCTGGAGACATCATGACAGAAGCCTGCTTTCAGCGTTGCTCTAGCTAGCCAGAAATCCACTTTGCTGTGATTTAGTCCACATCCCTCACATCCTTGCTCACTATCCAAAATGAAGACCTTTGCCCTCAAGGCAAAGAAATGGTACCACTTTCTCCTGCTTAAGGTTTGCTGTGTTCAGGCCATTATCCACCCTTGACAAAACACCTCTTTGGAAGCTTCTATTTCTCACATGGGCCATAAGGGAGGTTGGCCCCTGGTCCTTACCACCTATTGCTACTCTGGTTCTTTTTTCCTTGCTTTTTGGAGATTCTGTCTATGGTCTTTGTCTTTCCCCTACACTATCTGGTTCTGAAGTCTGACTCTGCAGTCTGCCCTCCATATGACCTTGCCTAGCCTTCTGGAGGCCTGGTGGGGATTATGTTCTATTATCTGCCTGATAAATTCTGTTCTTCCTTCCAGAGTCATCCAAGAGGTTGTGTCTATGGGGACGCCTACAGTCTCCTGGAAGTTTGTAGGTCCCCCTCTTCTGGGCTTTTACTGCACTGCAACCATACCTTCATGTTTGTAGCTTTGGCACTGCATTGTATTGTTCTGTTTGTATGTGCTTTCCCACTAAACTGCGGGTTCCTAAAAGCATAGGCCCCAGATTTCATTTCTTAATTCTCAGAGCTACCCATAATACTGGGAGTAGAGATTCCACAAATACTTATTGGATGGCTGGATAGACAGATGTGCATCTATCTGCAAAGCAGTGCAAAGCAGATATTCCTGTGGAAGTCTGCTTGGTGAATTGGTGTTGAGGCATTAATGCAAGTTCTTAGATACTTTCACAGTAGTAAAGTTTTTACTATTGCCCTTTCATAATGTTTCGTTCCCAATTTTGACAAGAAATAGAATTAGGTTAAATTTGTAGGCATCGTATAATCAGGCTGCAAAACAATGTCACCCTTAGACATTTTACTTCTCACTTCATCCATTTCTTCCTCTGCCGGTCTTACTTTCAATATACATCCAATGCCCCAATGCCCACTATGCAGTTGAAAATGAGGCCCACTGCGACTTTGTGAAGCTTCGGGAGATGCTGATTCGGGTCAACATGGAGGATCTGAGGGAGCAGACCCACGCCCGGCACTATGAATTATACCGCCGCTGTAAGCTGGAGGAGATGGGCTTCAAGGACACCGACCCTGACAGCAAACCGTTCAGGTACCTTTTATTCCAGGTCAGGTCAGCCTGGCCTAACTCAGGAAGCCTTGCCCTGAAGAATCAGCAGGGGAAGTGAGGCTTGGAGATTAGCTAGAGAGCCCAAATTACTCCTAGATCACTAGTGCTGCTTGAGTGTTTCCTCTCTGCCACAACAGTTGCCACCCTGCTTAGACACACAGACAGAGAGAGGGAGGGGCCTGGAGCAACCACTCCGCTGACCACTGACTGCTTTTAGACCCTCCCTAGTCAGCCCTGCTCACATAGACTCAGTGTTAGGGCTTTGTTCTACTGGGTGGCAGTTAGGAACTGCCCTCTGTTCCCACTTTCTTCATCTGGCTCTCATATTGCTTAAGACAACTTCCCAATATGTTCTTTCCCATCTTCCCCGTTCTCAAAACCAGATAGGAAAAAGTCAGGCATAGTGGTGCATGCCTGGAATCCCAGCACTGGGGACGCTGAAGCAGAAGGATGGCCATGAGTTTGTGGACAGCTTGGGGTACCTAGCAAGCAAGTACTGCACCAGTCAAGGCTACATATCAAGAACATTCATTTTTAAAAGAAGAATAAAAAAATAGGGAAGCTGGGTATATGATTTGGTAGTAGTGTTCGCCTAGCATGCACAAGCCATGAGTTCATCCCTAGTACCAAATAAATAGAGAAATTAAAAAAAAAAGGTCCAAGAAGCAGTCACTTGGCTTGTATCGGTGACCTACATGATGCTCTCTCTTTCCCCACTGCCTTAGCATTTGAGTGTGAGTTTTGTTTTGACTACTGACAATGAATAATCACTGGTGTTTTCCTCAGATCAGGATCTAAAGTGCTTTTCATTATGCAGGTGGGAGCCATAGACCAACGAAAGCATCTGCTCTGTATATACAATATGCGTCATTAGCCTTAGCCCTGAATTTTGAATTACCATGTGTTGCCCTTTACTGTGGCTCTATCTCCTTTCAGGAAATGTCAGGCATCTGTGAGCAAGCCATGGGGGGCATATCTGTGGGAAGAAAATGCTTTCAAATGGCCCCTGGGATCCCACAGAACCTGTTTATAGCAGAGAGGGGGCCTAGGACACCATACAGGCCGTCCTTTAGGGAATGGCTACTTTAGGAATGGCAGCTTACCACCCCTCTGGGGACAGGCAGGTCAGGGTCCCAGAGCTCCTGAAGTGGAAGGAGCGGAGTTTGTATCTCTGATGGAAGCTCCTCTGCTTCTCTCCTTCACCTCCACAGCTTCCATCTGCATCCAGAAGGAGGTGTGCCTCTTCCTGGCCACTTAGTCCTGGCCTTTCTCTCCTCCCCCTATCCTTAATATCTGTTCCTGCCTCTTCACCCTCTTCACGATCTTCCACCACCACCTGTCCACCTTGCTTGTAAATGCTGCCCCTAACGAAGTTCTTTTTTAGCCCCACTCTTCCTTGCCAGTTTCTCACCTGTTTGTCTCTGATAGGAAGGAAACATTTCTGTAGCTCCTGTTCCTCTTCCTCCTCTCTCACTTCCTCAGCCCACTACAATCTGGCTTCTGCCTGCCTCCAGCTCGCTACAAAATTCTCTCCAAGGTCTGCAGTTGTGGATTGGGGGCCAGTTTCCTTGTAGCTTGATTTTTAGCTTTGATTTTAATGTGAAACATTAATTTAGCTTGAGCCGCCCTCTGCCTTCAGCTCTTGAAGTATTGGTGCAGCCAGTTTTATCTCTCTCCCTCTGTCTTCTCCTTGCTCTTGCTTTCAAGCTCCTTTTCTTCAGCTTCCTCCTCTAAACATTGGTGCTCCCTCAGGATTCCTTCCACATCCCTCTGCTCTTTCACACTCCCATCTCTTTGTGCTGGTTCTTTCTATTCTCACAGCCCTGATTACCACCAAGATATCGATAAATCCAAACCTAAACCTTTACCATTGAGCTCTGAACCTATTGATGCAATTACACCCTGGACATTTCACTCAGACGTTCTATGGCTGCCTGATGTGAAGCACTAGCGGTCTGCTGTCTAATCCTTCTTCTTCTTCCTCCTCCTTTTCCAGCATTTCCTGCTGCTGTTCATGTTCTACCATCTATATAGTAGCCCAAGGCAGAAACTTTTTTTTTCTCTCTCTCTCTCTCTTTTTTTTTTTTTTTTTTGAGACAGGGTTTCTCTGTGTAGCCTTGGCTGTCCTGGAACTCACTCTGTAACCAGGCTGGCCTCGAACTCAGAAATCCACCTGCCTCTGCCTCCCAAGTGCTGGGATTAAAGGTGTGTCCCACCACTGCCCAGCAAATCAGATTCTTTTAGAGGTATATTAAGAGAGCTTATTGTAGATCATAAGCACTAAGATTCAAAGAAAGATGCTTGGGAAGAAAGTAAGACACACTTAAGAGAGTAGGTAGGTCTGAGCAGGGAGAGCTGCCATGAGTCA
Source organism: Grammomys surdaster (assembly GCF_004785775.1). Classification (NCBI taxonomy): domain Eukaryota; kingdom Metazoa; phylum Chordata; class Mammalia; order Rodentia; family Muridae; genus Grammomys; species Grammomys surdaster. The sequence continues at coordinate 2,675,968 of NW_021604667.1, read as the reverse complement.
GCCTTGATTTTCCCCCAAGTCCTGAGAATTCTACAGCCCTACTGTTGCTCCAGCTCTCTCCATTTGCTGCCAGCCTTTAACACGAGGAGCCTTCCGTTTCATACTTGAATTGCTGGAAAGTTTCCTTCCTAAAATAGTCAAGTGGACTTTCTCATGTTCTGACTGATGGATACATGTCCACTTTTTAAACGTGGCACCCAAAGCCTGTCCTCTTTTTCCAGACTCAGGAACCTCCCCTCTTACTCCTCCATGGTTCACATGATGTCCCCAGGCCTGTTCAAGTATGGCCACATCCCCAGGAACACCAGTCTTCACTTGTCTTCTGTCTTTGGAGCACTGGCCTTTGCCAATGCTGACTCCTACTTTTTAAAAAATAAGTGCAGGTCAGGGGCAGTGTTCTTGACCTGGGCATCTCCCATTACACCCTAAATTCCTTTAGGACAGGCATGGTGGCTCTGGGCTCTAGATGGTGAGCAGCTAACATCATGTCTATTCACACCGGTCACATAGGTGGTAGGTAAAGTCTCAGCAAATGTTCAATGAAGTGGTAAATCAGTGTGGTCAGTCTCAGAGCCAGGGCCTTGCAGTGAAGGGTAGTGTAGGGCAGTGGGAGGCGAGCAGTGGGAGCCCTTAAATGGAGACAGGAGACTCAGCTTCTGGTGTCAGCTCTGCCTCTAACTAGGTATGTAATCTTCAGAGACTCACTTCTCCTTTATGAGCCACCGTTTCCTCATTTGTACGAGAGAGAGAGAGAAAGGGAGGGGGGGAGAGGGAGGGAGAGGAGGGGGGGGGGAGGGGGGGGGAGGGGAGGGGAGGGGAGAGAAGGAGGCCCCTCTAGTAGCTCTGTAGTATATTGCTGTTGTATACCAAGAAGCCAGCTGTCCCACCCCAGCCCCACCCCTTTGTGGTTCTCTCTTTACATTTCTCTGTCAGAATTAGGGAAAGGAGGATGAGGGAACTCGGAGAAGGTGGTTGGGGCCCATTTTCTTGACCAGGGGTTGCCCCAGAGGCAGTGGAATTGACTTGATCATATCTACAGTTTACAGGAGACATATGAGGCGAAAAGAAATGAGTTCCTAGGAGAGCTCCAGAAGAAAGAAGAGGAGATGAGACAGATGTTTGTCCAGAGAGTCAAAGAGAAAGAAGCCGAGCTCAAGGAGGCCGAAAAAGAGGTAAATATAACTGTGGACACCAGGCAGCGAGGGAGGAGAGACTGAATGGAGCAGGAGGGGCCTTGACAGAACTGCTAGAAGGTAGAGGAGCTTGTAAGCTCTGGGCAGGCCTCGAGTGAAGTTTGACCAGACAAGGAATCTGATGACATCTGTGTCTTCTTGACCTTTATTTTCTAAGGATGGAACATTTTCTCATTCTGTTCATTTAGAGCCATTGCCATCCAACATGGTAGCCACTAGCTGCAGGTGGGGATTTCTTTCCATTTGAATTAATTAGTTTATTTAGATTTTGAGGTGAGGTTTCTATATGTAGCCTGAGTGGACTAGAACTCACTGTCTAGCCCAGGCTGTCCTCAAGTTTTAGATACTCTTGCTTGAGTGCCATGAGTCTTAGAATTGCAAACATGTATTACAGTGCCCCAAAATATTTTTTAAGTGACAACTAATTGCATATATTTATGGAATATGATATGTAACTTTAGTAAGTGTTTATAGTGTAGAATTATTAAATCAGGCAAATAAATAAGTCAGTCACTTCATATATTTATCTTTTTAGTTCTGTTAAAAACATTTAAAATCTAAGGTGAGTCTGGTCACCAGGCCTATAATCTCAATATGGAAGAGCAAAGCAGGAACACAAGCTTAAGGCCTGCCTGGGCAACTTAATGAGATGCTGTCTCCAAATAAGAAAAGTTGTAAGCGGGCTAAGAGTGTACCCCAGTGGTAGAGCTCTTGTATAACATACTTGGGGCCTTAGGTTCAAAATCCTCAATACTGCTGGGAATTGGGGCCTTTAAAAATCTATTCTTAGCCATTTTTAAATTCACAATAAATTGTAAAGCTTAGTTCCTCTC
>NW_021604667.1:2656399-2673842 GCF_004785775.1 Grammomys surdaster | reverse complement strand
TGGGATTAAAGGCGTGCGCCACCACCGCCCGGCAATAATCACTTTCATGGTCAGCCTGCCCCATCCTACCCTCACTGGTAACCATAGGGAAAGGTAGTCCCGGGCTATCTTGGATAAAATGATGACGTGTAAAATGATGACAGTGGGAGCATTTCCTGTTCACTTAGATTTCCTACCGGGTCCTCTTGGGTTTTGGCTGTTTGTTTGGGTGTCTATTTATTTTATGTAAGGCTAGAGATGGAACCCAGGTATTCCACATGCTAGAAAACTGTTCTACCATTGATTGCCACACCTAACACCTTCATCTAGATTTAGAGTGGAAAAAAATATCACTGCAGTTCTAGCTGGTTTTGTAAACCAGGGTCTGATGGTACTTTCTAAGCACATGCATTTTGAGCTGGCCAGATGTCTCAGTGGGTAAAAGTGTTTGCCAGTCAAACCTGACAAACTGAACTCAATTCTTGGAATTGATATAAAAGCTGGATGCCAGGGCTGGTGAGATGGCTCAGTGGTTAAGGGCACTGACTGGTCTCCTAGAGGTCATGAGTTCAAATCCCAGCAACCACATGGTGGCTCACAACCATCTGCAATGAGATCTGATGCCCTTATATGGGTGTCTGAAGACAGCTACAGTGTACTTACATATAATAAATAAGTAAAACAATCTTTTTTTTAATTTTTTTTGGATGTTTTATTTACATTTCATATGTTGTCCCCTTACCCCATCCCCCACCCACCCAGGTAAATAAAACAATCTTAAAAAAAACTTAAAAAAAAAAAAGCTGGATGCCAGTGGCACCCATCTGTAATCCTAGCACCATAATGGTGAAATGAAAGGCTAAAACAGCCGGCAGTGGTGGCACACACCTTTAGTCCCAGCACTTGGGAGGCAGAGGCAGGCAGATTTCTGAGTTCGAGGCCAGCCTGGTCTACAGAGTGAGTTCCAGGACAGCCAGAGCTATACAGAGAAACCCTGTCTCAAAAAAAAAAAAAAGACTAAGACAATAGAATCATCTAGAAGTTTATAAGTAGCTAGTATAGGGCATGCTGTGTGGCCAAGACAAGAGAGACACAAGGTGGAAACAGAGAACCAACTCCCCAAAGTTGTCCTCTGGTTTCCATTTGCATGCTATGACAAATGGACACACCACCACCATCAGCATCATCACCTTCAATTTTTATCTTATTTTATGTACATGGGTGTTTTTTGCCTGCATATGTCTTTGTGTAAGGAGGCCATAAGAGGGCATTGGATTGATCCTCTAAAACTGGAGTTCCAGATGATTGTAAATTGCCAAGTGGACGCTGGAGATCAAAACTGAGTCTTCCAGAAGAGCAGAAAGTGCTTTTAGGCAGTGAGCCACCCCTCTAGCCCATAATAGTTATACGTTCTTTTAAAAAGAATTAAACATATGCAGTTATTCCTTTAAGCAATGGCCTTGGCTTCCAAGGTGCCTATACCAGTTCACCTCCCAATGCCAGAGAAATTGGCCTAAAGTACAGTTTTGAAATACCAGCCAGTGTTTCCCTTCTGAGCCCTAGCTGCTTTTTTGATCTTGTGATAAAGACCTACCTGAGAAAAACAACTTAAGGAAGTTTGTTTTGGCTCACAGTTCTGTTGGTACAATTCATCCTGGTAAGAAAGCATGGTAGCACAAACATAATGCAGCTGGTCACTTTGTGAGAAGAGAGGGAGGGAAGAGACAATGTTGGTACTCAGATCATTTTCTCCTTTTAATTCAGTTCAAGACCCCAGCCCATAGAATGGTGCCACCAACTTTCAAACTGGGTCTTCCCACCTCAGTTAGCCCAATCTAGATAATCCTTTGCAGACACACCAGAGGCTAATCTCCAAGGTGATTATAAATCACCCATCAAATTGACAATCAAGATTAGTCAACCCCTCAAAAACATAAACAAAGGATATAATTAATCCCCAAATCTCTTAACCTTTGATTTCCTTTGACTCTCCAAGGTTATCACCAAAGCTTGTGGCAAAAGTATTGGTTTTATTTCAGTTTCACTTTAAGAAGAAAACTGTTACCCACTACCTTTAGAAAGGGTGGTATGGGCACCTTAAAGAAAAATGAATAAAAGTTGTAATGAAGTAAAGCTTGTTTAAAGCAACTGATGCTCCCCTCAAGTGATTAAGAGAAGCTGGTTTAGACCAGCTGCCATACCTTACTAGACACCAGTCCCAAATGCCGACAGCACCCAGACAACTGACCTGTAGTCTACACCACAAGTGCTACAGAGTGCACCATATCCTCCTGAATCTCCAGGAGAAAGAAGAATTATGCTTGGTCCATTTATTAAGGTTATTTTCTGTATTCTAGTTGTGTGACTGCCTGTGCTTCAGGCTTTCTGATCTACTTGTCACAATGGCGTGCCAGATTATGCTTGCTGTTCTTTGGGTCTGAGCTTCCATTCAAGATGAACGAAGCCTTGCCTCTAGTTAGGACTGAGGTGTCAGGTCTGGAGAGATGGTTTAGCAGTTAAGAGCACTTGTTGTTCTTGCAGATGAGTAAGGTTTAGTTTCCAGAACCATGTATGGTGACTCACAACTTAATACATCCTTAACTCCAGTTCCAGAAAATTTAATGCCTTCTTGTGACCTCTGAGAGTACCAGGCACACATGTGGTACACACACACACACACACACACACACACATACACACAAAGGCAAAATACACATACAAGTAAATAAATCTTTTAAAAATTGTATGAAAAGACTGAAGTCTCAATACTCACCCAATTTTATGGATCATTTTTTTGTCTCTGTGTTCAAGAGCAAGTGTTTCCTTTGACCAGCTTTTCTATGGCTCACATTTTTACCATGATCCATGGGGCGATGCCTCAGTGAACAAGAGTGCTTGCCCTGCAAGCATGACAACTTGAGTTCAGATCTTCAAGACCCACATAAAGAGCCAGGAATGGTTGCACATGCCTGTAATCCCAGTGTTGAGGGGCAGATATAGGTGGATCCTAAGATGTGCTTATCCGGGAGATCTTTACATATGGGAGATCCCATTATATAGTCCTCTAAAGATTGGGTTGACCTTGGACACATGCCTTCATTTATTAGACTTTCAGTTTCCTCATAAAATGCACATAATAGCAGAACTCACTTCAACAGTGTTGTAGGCTAGTCATGGTGGCATATACCTGTAATCTCAATATTCAAATGGCAGAGACAGGAGGATTTTGAGTTCAAGGTTAGCTTGAGATACACAGCAAGACAGTTTCAAAAACAAACAAAAAAGAAAATAGAGGTGTTGTATTAATGAATATATCAGATTTAGTGGTTGGCTTGTAACAAACTCAGTAAATACAGCAAATATTATTGTCAACTACACCCAATAACTACACTGGCTGTTTTAATTAAACTGTCTGGTCAAGCAGAATATGTTGTTGCTGCTTGACCACTTCAGGAGCAGAGATTCTGAGAACAATCTCCAGCAATCTCCAGAACAATCCTTGGCACCATCAAGTTGGTCACTGGCGGAATTGTCTCCTAATGTTTCAGGGTCCTGCTGTAGGATTGCAGTTACCGTGATTCCCACCTACTCTGGTCTTAGCTGGGTTGGGGACTGCTTGCTGCTGCAGAGGGACTCTCTCTAACCTCCTTGTGCCCTCCACCAGCTGCATGAGAAGTTTGACCGTCTGAAGAAACTGCACCAGGAAGAGAAGAAGAAGCTGGAGGATAAGAAGAAATGTCTGGATGAGGAGATGAACGCCTTCAAGCAGAGAAAGGCGGCGGCTGAGCTGCTCCAGTCTCAGGGCTCTCAGGCTGGGGGCTCACAGACTCTGAAAAGAGACAAAGAGAAGAAGAAGTAAGTAGCAGGCTGCTGGTGTGTGTGTGTGTGTGTGTGTGTGTGTGTGTGTGTGTGTGTGTGTGTGTGTGTGTGAGAGAGAGAGAGAGAGAGAGAGAGAGAGAGAGAGAGAGAGAGAGAGATCTGTCTTTTCCTCCTCATCCCTACTCCCTCAATCCACTACATGGCACTTAGAAGCCAAGGGGATTGGCGGGCAGGTGTGAACTGCAGGCTGGCAGTTACACTGAGATAGTGTCCATTGTCCCTGTAACACCCAAGTTTGAGTTGCTAAGAGGAGAGTAGTGTTCCCAAAAGTGTAGCTTTTCTGTTTGTCCCAGCTGGGAAAGCTCTGCCAACGCCTGGCAAATAGTAAGGGAAGAGGGGCTAGAAAGTAGGAAGCAAACCAGGAAAAATCTAGAAAGATGAGAGCAACAAAAAGGATGGGCAGACCAAGATCATGGAAGGAAGACGGGATCTTTTAACAGAAGCTTTAGTACTTCCCCAGACCCTAGAGCAGTGGTTCTCAACCTGAGGTCTGAGACCCCAGCCAATCTTTTCACAGGGGTCACATATCAGATCTTCTGCATATCCAATATTTACAGTATGATTCATAACAGTAGCAAACTTCCAGTTCTGAATTAGCAGACAATGTTATGGTTGGGGGTCACCACAACATGATGAACTGTATTTAAGGGTTGAAGCAGTGAGAAGTTTGAAAAACATTGCCATGGATGTTCAATAACATGCAGCTTACAGGTTTGCTTGCTCCTCCCAAATCTGAGGGGAGGGGCCTACAGTCTAACCCTTCCTCTGCCTCAGTTCTCAAAAGATACAGCCTGTGGAAGGTAAATGCTACCAGCGAAGGCTGCACCCTGTGTCCCATCTCCCTTTCCTTTGCTATGCCTCTTTGTGGTGGCTACTTATTTATGCCCAGCTTGGGGTACTAAGAATCTAGAGGGGTCTTCAGATGCCAGTATCCCCTTCGTAGCACATTTTCAAGCTTGGGGAATGGCCCTAAAACCATTTTGTTTTTCTAAATGTTTGGTGAGTTAGTAGTTCTGCCTTACCCCCAGTCTCTGCTTGTGTAAATTACTCACTCCTCATTTCAGAGCCAGAGAAGAGGAAAATGTTTCTGGCAAGAAAATATTCGGAGGTTCCCTTTTGCTCTACAGTTGTTTGTGCAATAGGTTTCAGGGAACTCTAATACAGAGTGTTTAACAATAGCCTTTCTAGCAAGGCAATGGTGGCGCACGCCTTTAATCTCAGCACTTGGGAGGCAGAGGCAGGCAGATTTCTGAGTTCGAGGCCAGCCTGGTCTACAGAATGAGTTCCAGGACAGCCAGGGCTACACAGAGAAACTCTGTCTCAAAAAACAAAACAAAAAGGAACAACAACAAAAAAACAATAGCCTTTCTAAAGGATCCTTAAGGTTCCACGATACCCATGGTCATGACCTTCTATTTTGAGCCACTAGACTGAGTCAGCCACTGGATACTTCCCAGAAGAAAGAATGATCTTTTTGCCTCTGTCCTGGAATTCTCACTTAGGAATCACACCATGAATACAAACTATTTAATAATTCAAGGCATTGAGTTTTGCCATCTCATTATCCAATTTGACTACTTAATGAGTAATTTGAACATTTTCACCAACTTGGTCCAGAGATTTTTTTTTTCCCAGAAGAGAATCTTTTTTTTTTTTTTTTGTTTTTTCAAGACAGGGTTTCCCCCCCCAACAAAACAAAACAAAACAAAACACCAGGGTTTCTCTTTATAGCCCGGGCTGTCCTGGAACTCACTCTGTAGGCCAGACTGGCCTTGAACCAGAAGAGAATCTTAAAACTACATATTGGTGGGTGGTGATGGCCAGCATGGTCTACAAAGTGAGCTCCAGAACAGCCAGGACTGTTTTACAGAGAAACTGTCTCAAAAACTAAAAATCAACCAAACAACAAACCAACAAACAAAATCCCTACAATAACTTGGTTTTTTTTTCTTGTTTTGGGGTTTTTGGGTGTTTTTGGGGGGGGTTGGTTATTTTTTTTCTTGTTTGTTTGTTTGTTTTTGCTCCTAAAGTTTAACTAGCCAGATGGAAAACTTCTGTAGATCCACCGTCTATTAACTTATCAGTGATAGTATGCTAGTTATACTAGTGGAAAAGACTTCATACATTCCTTTTGGGAGTGGTATGGGTGGAGCCCTGAGCTCTACACATAGTAAACAAGAGTTCTACCACTCGGCATCCATGACCTTGGATTCCTCTTTAAAAGATCAGAAATATCTGGGGTTGGTGAAGGTGTCCTTTTCCAGTTCCGAGATGGGAGAAAACCTTGCTGGAACATGGCACCTTACACTAGCAATCAGAGCTAGCACAATAGCCTGTCCCCATCCACACTCTAATGGCCACAGGTCTGGGCACCTTATGCATCTCTATAAGCAATGTGTTAACCTTCTGGAAGAGGTCACTAAATTTATGCTACCCTGCTCCCATAGTGCTTTTGCTGGTGATGATTTGAGGAGGGTAGAGATTGGATTGTGGTAGAAATGGTTTTTTAGACAGCTTGTGGTTGGATCTGATCAAGTTCCAAATTCAGTATTTTCTCTGGATGCTCCTAAGGAGACTAAGGAAGAATGCCACTGTTTCAGGGGTGTCTACCAAGCCACCCACACCTGTTCCCTTTTCTGTTTCTCCTAATCGCCTTAGATTGCTAACATTTCATTATTGGTATTAATTCATAATATTGGATTTCTCCTCATGCTCAGTTCATCTTCACCAGTTCTTACTGTTTTACAGTTAACTCTGCTGTTTGCTGCATGCTGCATGACACCCAGGGTCCTGGTAAGCTTTATTAACTCTAAATAATACTGGCAGTGGCTTCTACAACATACCTCCCAAAACTCCACACTTGTAGCACTCATAGCTAACCGTAAAAGATTGGACCTGCTAATTTCCTCCTGAGACTTATAGTATGAAGATGTAATCTGACTGTGGTTTTAAGTGGAATGCCTACCTGCCTGCCTGATTTGAAGTGTGTGTGTGTGTGTGTGTGTGTGTGTGTGTGTTTGTGTGTGTGTGTGTTTTCTCAAGAGCATTTTCAGAGCTTTGCTGCTAGAACAACCGTGTTAGCATAGGTAGGCAGATCATGTGACCAACATGTAAAAGGTTTCAGTTCAGATATTTTTTTCCCATGAAGAAACATAATCATGACTTTCAAAATGAATTGTGATGAAATGGGAAACTGCTGGATTCACAGTCCCTACCTGCAATGTCACAGTCAGTATTGACCCACATCGCACCCCAAATTTAGGAATGTGCCAGGAAAAATTGCCTCTATGTCTCCCTCTAGTCCTTCTTGAGAGGTTCACCTTCGTTAATTTCTTTTGATTCTATGCCCTACCCTCCAAATATAAGCAAAGTAGAAAACAAGGAAGAGACTTCAGATAGTACAGGGAAACCGTTCCGTTTGGTTCTGTGAGGACTAGAGAGATGGCTCAGCAGGCTTTGGTGGTGGCGCTTACATTTCACCGAAATCCATTTAATCCTAGCAGCCTGAGGTCAATCCCTAGAACCCATAATAGTGGAAGGGTAGAAGCAACTCCAAAAGTTGTCCTCTGATCCCACTCCACCATGACATGTGTGCCTACAAACAACAATAATAAGTTAACTTTTAAAAATTGAATTCTGGCTGGGCGGTGGTGGCACACGCCTTTAATCCCAGCACTTGGGAGGCAGAGGCAGGCAGATTTCTGAGTTCGAGGCCAGCCTGGTCTACAGAGTGAGTTCCAGGACAGCCAGGGCTACACAGAGAAACCCTGTCTCTAAACACCAAAAAAAAAAAAATTAATTCTGGGTCTGGAGAAGTGGTTCAGAGTATTTAAGAACACATACTGTTTTTCCAAACAAGCTGAATTGTGTTCCCAGCACCCATACATTAGGTAGCCCACAACGGCCAGTAACTTTAGCACCTGTGTATCTGACAACTTCTTTTGGCTTTTGTGGGTACCTTCACACATACACACACACACACACACACACACACACACACACACTAAAACATTTAAAATGAAGTTCTGTAAGGAAGTGGAGCTTCATGAAAACCTCTGCTAAAGCAGGTAATTCTTAGTAAGGATCCCTGGGGAGTAGTGGTTGTGTCTACAGAAGTAAATAGAATTGGTCCCTGCTCTCACAGCTTTTACAGAGAGTGCAAACAGTCATCACAGGATGGATGAAAGCAGTGATTAAACATCTTTGTCTACTCGACCAAAATCAGGTAGTAAAGGGAAATTGAATGTAAATGCTTTTAACCACACACTTAGATTGATTTATTTTTAAAACTCTACCATGGAAACTTTCAAATGTGGATAAGAGAAGAGATAATAGTACAATTCAGCCCCATATTCCAGGAGCTCAGTCACCAAAGAATCATTGACATACCGCTAACTCAGATTCTGCAATTACCTCAGACATGCTGGATTATCGTAAGGCATGTATCAATTCATGTGTAAAATGCATAGTACATATTTCTAGGAGATAATGATGCTTTAAAAACAAACACAGTCACCATTGTCACACCTACAAAATCAACACTAATTTGCTAACATAAAATATCTAGTTGGTGTCTGAAGTACTTCAGTGGCCTCATGAATTGCCTTACTTTGTTTGTTCATTTGTTTGTGTTACGAACTAAAGCATTGAGAAGACGTCCCCTGGCTTGTGGTTTATATTGAGAGCCTGCTATTAGTCACAAAACCAATGGCTGCAACTGTTGTACTAGAGGCTTCAGGCAGCTGGTGAAGGCATACTCCTTCCAAGCAAATCCTGGCAAGGAAGTCCATTCAGGCTTCTGAAACAGAAAGCGCAAGAAACTGAGCCAAACAAATGCATCCTAAAAGAACAATGAAATGATTTAGTGCCTGGTTTAAAAGCAAGTCCTGGAGCCCCTACTAGGGAGGACGCTGCATCAAATAGCAGCTTTCTGTTTAGGAAGACTAAATTCCTGAAGTCTTGAGTGGATATCTCTTATCCTGGATGAAATGATACTTACTTTACAACCACAGACATGTCAGTCTCTTTATATGTGACATAGGGACCAATATGACTAGACTTACCTATATCATAGGAATGAAATCCCAGGAGGAGATAGGTCAAAATGTCACATGAACACAAGCCAGTGATGGGCTTCTGTAGTTCAGTTTTACAGGTCACTGGTTGAAACCCAACCCCATCATACACTCAACAAACAGATATTGGCTTAGAGTAGCAGTTAGCCAGCTAAGCTTGCTCTGAAGACTGCCAAAGTTGAAACCTCAGCTTCTTTTCCTGTGGGTCAAGGGGGCTGTGAGCCTGATGCTGTGTATTTGGTGGCCTACGGTCACCAGAGACTTGGTATTCATGGACAAGGTTATTTGGATCTGTGTGTGTGTGTGTGTGTGTGTGTGTGTGTGTGTGTGTGTTGGCAGGTTATTTGTTAAGAACAGATTTTAAAGACTGTTTGTGTGGGTTTTGATCTTTATTTTGCTTTTTAATACCACTACTATTTAATAGTATTTAATAATACTACTGCTATTCACGTTAGAAAGCATTTTCCCAGGAGCCAGTGCACAAGACTTTAAGAGCATCTAACATAGTGATTCTACTTTATTAGTTATGACTTAATTTCCTTCTGACTTTTTTTGGTACATTCATCCATCCATTCATTAACCCCCCTTCTCTTTTCATTTTCAGTTTGGGCTTCCTGTAGACGCGCTCTTTCCTGTGCAACAGAGCTGGGCCTCCCTCTCTTTATTTCCCCCTTAACATACTTAGGGGGCATACACCCCATGCCTTCCCCTTTTCTTCCTTTGAATGTTTATAGACGCCTGAGAGTCAAATGATGTTATCTGGCCCCTGACCAAGAAGCCAGCAATCACATGGCTTGGAGATACATTCCATACCTCAGTCCCTCTCCTAGTACCCTCAGCCATATGCACCCCCACTTCCCCAATCCGTCTTTGCCAGACTCAGGTGTTTACGAGTTGCTGTTTGCCACGTTTTATGTACCAACTTCCCCATTGGAATTCGACTGATACTTGATTCCTTGAAGTATTTCCATCCACCGTGACTGGATAAGCAACAGTCAGTGGTCAGAACTGTCGCCTTAGACTCCTGCATCCTAGTCACTGGGATCGTTCTCCCACTCCTCTAATGCCAGGAGCCGTAGCCCCTATCATAGGTTCTAAAAGAATTGCAGGTGAAGCCTATTTCTTCTACCATCTTAGCCCAGTCCTTTCTCGATTCCCTTTACTCGGAGTCAGTTTACACAAGCTGTGTTAAAAGTCAGCCACACATTTATTTACACCAAGCCTTTCCTAAACAAAATACAATTGCTGGGGCAGATAGTGTATACTCCCCCTCTCTAATTCTGGGTACTCCATAGATACTAAAGGGAAAATAAACCAGAATGTTATTACCAGCCTAGAGTCTTGATTGATAGACTTCTAGAATTCTCCTTGGGGGTTTCATTATGCCATCGATCATTTCTTTCCATCCCAATGAGGTGGTATAGCAAGAAAAATAATCCCAGTTTGTAAACTGGTGAGCTGATCAAAGAATCTAGGTTTAGGGTTGCCTAGATGATTATTCTAATCTCCCTGATGAATGTAATGGTAGGTTGAATCTGCATTTGCACACACGCCACTTAAAAGAGGAGAGACCATTAGCTGGAAGGAAGTAAAGAAGCACTGTCACTTGAAAGGTCATTTACTTTGGTCTAAGGATTTGATATTTTAAAAATCTGGTAGTCGTAAGTTTTATAATGGGTCCCACCTGATTGTGGCTTTTGGAAACCCTTTGAAGTACAGAGCCTTCCACCCCGGGGCCATGAGGCAGAGTATGGCTTTTGGTGTTTGGCTAGTGACAGAGCAACAGCTAGAGGCGACCTGGCAATGATCTGTGGCTAATATGGCGTCTCTCTGCCCTTCCTTTGCAGTAATCCATGGCTGTGTACTGAATAGTATGCCCCGCTACAGCTGGACTGGACTCCACTTAGCCTTTTAAGCGAAAGTTCTTATTTTAACTGATATGTTTTGTTTTTTGTTTTTTTTTTTAATGGTGCCAGACATCTGGACCCTCCACCCCTGCTCTGGTACTTCAAGCATTTTGGTTTTGGTTTTTTATTTGTTTGTTTGTTTTGAGTTCTGCAACTTGCTTCTGCCTCCCAGTCCTACTGGCATGGACCTAGACCTTCTCTTTTCTTGTTATAAAGGTGGTTGTATAATCACTACCTCTAAAAAAAAAACGCAAGGTGATAATAAATGTGCAGGCCCTCTGAACTGTTACAAAAGTGCGGGGGCCATTGTCTACAATCATAGTTAATAACGTGAACCTAAGACTAAGCCCAAAGCAGAACTAGTTAAAAGCAAGCAAGTCAATGTGCACACTTTCTCTTTTCTTGTTGGCAAAGAGAGAAGGCAGTTTTGATGTGTACTGGCCAGTGGCCAGAGGCAAGTACCAGGTGACAAAGTGAAAGCTAGTCCTTGGGGAAAACCAACTGGAAGTGGAGAATTCCAGGAAACCCTGTGCCTAGAGGCAAAACAAAACAAACCCAGCCACCACTGAGAACAGAAAGCCCTAAAGCAGAGTCTCCAAGTATCTCAGATACTATCAGTAGTCAGGAGAGTCAGGAGAGTCAGGCTACTGAGTTAAGGCTGTCTGGGTCTCCCTGAGAACAGCCCCTTATGTGTAGCCATGGAGTTTGTTTTTAAAACAGGTTCTTCATATGTAGCCCTGGCTGGCCTGGAAATCACAATCTAGAGGAGGCTGGCCTGAAATTCACAGAGATTTGCCTGCCCGTATTTCCTGTGTGCTGGGGTTAAAGGCAAATGCCACCACACCCAGCTGCCTTGAGGGTTTTAATCCACCTTCCCAGCCTGCCTGCCAGCCAGAAAGTATCATCTTCCTTAAGAAGTACTTGTATTTTTAAATGAGGCCTTTCATTTGCATTTGTATATAAACTCAGTACTTGAGACTGGAGGATCTCAAAATACTTCACGAGTATTTGAGCTACACAACCTTCCAAAAGTAAGCAGAAACTATATAAATCGAGGAGCTTTTTGATCAGCATGGCTGATATCCCCCCCCACCCCATGCTGTTGGAGGATAGTGACGCGTAGAGAAATGAAGGGGCTCTTCCACGGTCCCACTGCTATTCCTGGACAAAGCTCAAGCAAAAATTTCAATTTACTGTCTCGGGGTTCCCAATCCTTTTCACCAAGGGATCCAAGTATTTATGCATCTTCCTGGAGACAAAAAAAATTTTTTTGATGTTCTGAGAAACCACTGTTAGATGACTCAGAGGGTTTTCACATAGAAAAATAGGATGGAGTGGGTAGGCAGAGGTGAAGAGAAGGCTCCACGCCAGCTGCCATGATGCTGGATGATCAGTTAGCTCTAAGTCTGTAAGTCTTACAGATAGATGACCAGTTCCTGTGGCTGTAAGTCTGTAAGTCTTACAGACTATCAAATCCTGTAAGTCTGGACCAGGACCAGGCCAGTGTACATTTTACTGGTGCACTATGTAATTAGGGAACTCAGGTGGATATAAAAAGCAATCAAACTTATTAAAAGATGATGCTAAATTTCATTGAGAAGTTCTTCTCACTGTAAATGGAAAAAACTTTTGTTTTTACTTCACTTGAAAGTCTTTAATTAGTACAATTGTTACTATTTTAAAAAATACTCTAAGTTCCCTGTTTACTTCTAGTGAAACAAAAACCACTCATTAGAAATGGTCTGTGCCTTTCCAGACTGGAATGGAATGGCTTCCTGAAATACAAACACACACACATACACACCCTTCATTTCTCCTAAGCCAAGAAGTCTGCTTTCTCCACCTGGTTTGGATTTTTTTTTAATCATTTGGCATTCACATTTGGCTGTTAATATGTGCTTATTTTTAAATTAAAGCAAGATGCAATTAAACTGGTGTGTGGTGTTCTTCAAACCTTCTCTACAGATTCCCCCATGGTGACAGCCCATCGTGACCTGTTCCTGTCTTCTCAGCAGTTAATCTGTGCTATCTTCCACTGTCTACTCCCCTTGGATGTCACTTTGAATGTCTTTTCTCTTTGGCTAATTTCATGTTTTCTCTCTCTTTCTCTCTCCTTCTCCAGCTTTTTTTAACCTTGTCTTCAGCAGCTGTACTAAGTCTAAAGGAGAAGACTGCCATTATAGAAGAGTTAGTTAGGGCTCCATACTGTCTCAAGCAAGAAACCAACCAGTCCCCCTCCCCTGCAACTACACACATAGACACCACACTCAACAAGTGTACATGTGTCCGAGGCAAGAAGCTCTCTTCTGATTTACATGGTGTTTCACATGGAATTGTCTTGTACTAAACTCACAAGGCAGGAAAAGAATCATCAGAGCTGGAAATGGACCAAACGTAACCTCAGAGAGACAACAACAGGACCATTCACCCAGGTGTTAAGTGACTGTGGCAGACCTCAGCTGTGGGTGTGGAAATGCTGTTCATGAGGTTTTGGGAATGTTCTGTAACAATTCTCTGGTGCAATGGGTTGACTGTCTTCAGACACTATTAAGCTGATTCTGACTATGGGAGAGAAAGTTGAGTGACATTTGCATCTTCAGCATTCACAGACTTTCTGCAGACCCCAGCAAAGGGGGAGAAATGGAACAATTACTCCAATTGGAACAAAAAGGGGGAGACTGGAACAATTTCTCTATTCAGCTGGAGAAAGACAAGAGGGGGGCTTAAGCTTAGTTGAGAACAAAGTTTCTCCACACAAACTTCCAAGGGGCTTTGCAGGTTTCGCAAGAGGTTTCTGCTTAACTTGGTATCTTGAAGGAGAGCTTTGATGGTGGTAAATCTGCCTCGAACTCATTGGCTTTACTTACTCTCTGAATACCATGTGAATGTGCTCATTCCTAACTGTCCATACCACAAACACCAACATTCTGCTGTCTCGTCTCTTGAGAGAGCCTCTTTGCATGTTTTCCAGAATCTGTTTGTTTTTCCTTTCTTCTCTGTGGTTCTTTTTGCCCAAATCTGTGATCAGTCACTGCCCCTCTGGGGCTTTCATTCTTCAGAAGATATATCCCGGAACCAGCACTGTTTAGCTCATTATCTTTCTAATGTCCATGTCAATTTTCAATAAAATTCGAAGAAATGCTCGGTGGTTCTATGATCTGCTCCCATCAGTTGGTGGTGTGGGTTGCTACAATTTGCTTTAGGAATGGGTAGCTACCTCCCAAGTGGATAAATTGGGAGGCTCAGAGAGATACCAGGAGCCCGATAAGTCTTCCTCAGTGGACTGTCATGCCCCCTCCTGCTGCCTTTTCCCAATCTGTTCCTGAAATTCCCGTGGGATAGGGTGGGCGTTAGCAGGCAGTCGTTTGTTTCTATTTAATTAGCACGGGTTGAACTAATCAAATGAACAGAGTATTCGACAGTAGAAGGAGGGTGAAGACAGAAAATGGCATTCCACAGAACAAAAACAAAAACAGCTCAGTGCTACTTATTTATTTCTGTGATTTCATTTTCAGTAGTAAAAGCAATAAAATCCAAACATTTTCCCAATGTCATGAGTTGAAAGGCATTCTGTAGATACTAAGCCTTGAGTCTCTCAGGGATACCTCCCATCCTCCAGGGCATTAAGGTAGACAAAAAGAAGAGTGGTCAGTTTTCAGAAATCTGGTTCTGAGTGAATTGGAGCTTGCTTCCCTTAGCTTCATTTGCCTAATGACCAAATGATGAAAAAAGGACCAATGAGTCTTCTCTCTGGAAAACCTGGAAGCCTCTGCTTGGATACCGGAGCAAATAAAATTGATCAGCCTCTACTCAGGTCACACACTAGGGGGCAGCAGAGTAAGACTATACTCGCTTATGAAGTCTCTGAACACTCATCCTGTGAAGGTGTGGGAAAATACAAGAATATTTGGAATACAGGAATGTTGGAATAGTGGGAAAATTGTGTTAAGAAAACCTATAGGTGGCCTGGTAATACAGTAAGGCACCTGTTGCCAAGCCCAACTATTTGAGTTCGAACCCTGGGATCCACATGGGAACTGATTCCTTGCTTGTTCTCTGATCTCCCCACATGTGCCCTGGCACTTCACCCCTATATGCACTCCACCCTCACAACCCCCCAAAACAAAGAAAAGAAAAAAAGAACACATCAAATACTGAGTTCAAAGCACTGGGGTTCCATTTTCAGTGGTAAAAGCAATAAAATCCAAAACCAGGGATTGTGTCAAATTCTTATAATCTCAGCATTCAGAAAGCATCAGAAGAGGATGTCTTGTCTGACCAAACAAGGTAAGTCCAATATCAGCCTGGGTTACATATCCAGATCCTGTCTCAGTAAACCCGGGGGGTTGGGGATTGGGCTTCTCAAGAAAAGAAGAATACCAACAAATCCTTCACAGAATTTCACTGAAAACAACAAACAAAAAGGATCGGGGTATTAGGGCCAGCAAGATGGCTCAGCAGGAAAAAGGACCTGCCGCCAAGCTTAATGACCTGGGTTTGATCCCTGGAACTCATGTGGTGGAAGAAGAGAACTGACTCACGCAAGATGTGCTCTGAGTTTAAGTCATGTGCATGGTGTGTGCAAATGTAGGTGCAAACTTGCTAAATAAATTTTTAAAAAATTAAAGAACCATGGATAGAACTGGAGAGGTGAGATATAGGTTAAGAGCACTTGCTGTTTTGCTGAGGATGGAGTTTATAGCACACAAGCAGGGGCAGGTTTTCACAACTGCCCCTTGCAACTCCACATCCATGGAGTCTCCTCCCTCTTCTGGCCTCTGAAGCTGCAGAATTCACAAGCATATACCCACACAGAGAGAGATCCACATACACACGATTTAAGTAAATCTTAAAACAACGTTCACTAAACGCGGTGCCTTGGTCTGGATACCTCCCATTGAGAACGATCTCAGTTTTTCACTACTGCTTGCCTTGTTTGGCATTGGCTTTAGAATGTCCTTGCCCTCATGGAGTAAGGATGTAGTTCAGTTGGTAGAATTCTTGCCTGGCACTTACAGCCATGGGTTCAATCCTCTGCTCAAAATAGGACCAGATGTGGTGGCTCATTCCTGTAATAGAACACTGAGGAGATAGAGACAAAAGTGTCAGGAGTTCAAGGCCAACCTTGCCCACTGTGTAATGTTCTATGCCAACTTACATTATGAGTAATACGGACATTCTTTTCTATAACCACAGTTGTCAACTTTGGTGACTGACTGACAATATTATTAGACCATTTTAATCTACTGAAGAATTTTCTTTACATAATTTTCCCTAAAATGCAGTATTTAGTCTAAAGTCATAATTTTGCCTTGTCCTTTAAATCTCCTTTAATTTGGAACAGAATTTCTTTGCTTTTTATGACACTGATATTTTTCTAGTGTTTTATTTTAAAGTTGGGGGGGCAGTGCCATGGAAGTCAGAAGAGAGTGTTTGAACCCTTGGAACTGGAGTTAGAGTAGGTTTAAGTGTGCTAGGAATTGAACTCTGATCCTCTTGGAGAATGATATGCATTTTTTTTTTGAGAGAGAGAGAGTTTCTCTGTGTAGTTCTGGGCTGTCCTGGAACTGACTCTGTAGACCAGGTTGGCCTCGAACTCAGAAATCCTCCTGCCTCTGCCTCCCAAGTGCTGGGATTAAAGGCGTGCACCACCACCGCCCAGCTGTTTTTGTTTTAAGATCCAGGATGTGGGCTGTCAAGATAGCTCATTCGTCAGAAGTGCTTGTACATAGTCCTAAGAACCTGAATTCGCTTCTCAGATCTTAAAAGGTATCAGGAGCAAACCAAGTGCTGAGAGTAGTCTTCTGATTCTCATAAATGCATCATAACACACATGCGCCCACACATGCAATAACTCAGTAATTCATTTTAGTTTGGATCAAGGCACTACCTCATTCCTCCACTACATAATTGCTAGGCTTGTTCACCCCTCTTCCATCAATGATCTTGTTACTAAAACCCCATGTAGAGAAACTATAAATCCCCAAATACACCTTGCTCCTTGTCAAAAACCTCCTAGATTTGGCATCTGTTGATAGCATTTGCCTGAATGGATCTACAAAACAATTTTCAATTCCAGCTCTCCATCCACCACTGTCAGTTAGTGCACAGTTATTGCACAAGGAGTACAAGGCTTTTCTTCCATCTCACTTATCCACTTAGCATCCCTGTGAATTTATGGCTTTATACAGTAAATGTGCTTGTACAGGTAGAGTTAGTTTGGGATTTAATTATTTTAATAACTTCCAAACTTAGCGTACAGAGTGATAGGCTTCATTATGACATTTTCAAGAATCCAAGTCATTATACTTTGTTTTTATTTGTTCCCCTACCCGCAACCATCCTACACACACACACACACACACACACACACACACACACACACCTTGTTTTCCTCCTGTTGGTTTTCTTCCTCCCCAAGTCCTCTTCTTTCAACTTTCAAGTCTTACTTAATCCATTTTCCATTCTTTTTCTCTTTTTCTTCCTTCTTTTGCCCCTCCCTTGTGAATTTTTCCCCTCCCTTCTCATGTTCCTCTCTGGATTTTCACCACACCACCTCTCTCTCTCTCTCTCTCTCTCTCTCTCTCTCTCTCTCTCTCTCTC
>NW_021604667.1:2653382-2656389 GCF_004785775.1 Grammomys surdaster | reverse complement strand
CTCTCTCTCTCTCTCTCTCTCTCTCTCTCTCTCTCTCTCTCTCTCTCTCGTTTTCTACTTCATTACTGTTCCTAATTACTTTGGCTCTCAGGTTACCCAGCTTTAGCCTAATTATAGGTTCTTGCTTATTGCTTTGAATCCATTAGTAAACATTCCTCAAGTGCATTTGTGGTAAGGAATACTGTGGTCAAGAACCCTGTAGGATGAAAGGCAAAGTATAATTATCTAGGAGAACAAAGTGGACTAATGGAAAAGGAGGGAGGACAAAGACAAGGGAGGGGGATGTTCAATGCATACTATATACACATGGAAATCTAAAAACTAATAAATACATTTTTTTAAAAAAGAATTTTGTGTGAGACTGAATCAACATGATTGCTGCAGGTTTGAAGCCAGCATAGGCTACAGAATGAGACTCTGTCTAAGGAAAAAACAAAGCAACAAAACAAAAGCCCCTTAAAGGATTTATCTGCAGATAATGGCTGATCACCAGAGAGACACTTTCTCCAGTGGTGTAGCTCTTGGTAAGATGCCTATGCTCCTGTAAACAGTGACCCATGCTTCTGTAAACTACCTTTATGTAACTCATTGCGTTACCAACAAAGAAAAAAAAATCGATGAAAGTTGAATGGAGCCGGGCAGTGGTGGCGCACGCCTTTAATCCAGCACTCTGGAGGCAGAAGCAAACAGATCTCTGAGTTCAAGGGTAGCCTGGTCTACAGAGGAAGTTCCAGGACAGCCAAGGCTACACAGAGAAACCCTGTCTCAAAAAACAAACAAACAAACAAACAAACAAAAAAGAAGTCACTAACGCACCTGTCACGTCACTCACAGGCCGTGCCAGGCGGCTGTGTCTATACTCTGAGAAACCGTTCTCTTAGTACGGTTCATAGGATGAAAACAGCAACAATGACTTTTCAGCAAATTGTACATTAAAAGAATTGGTCTGTGTACAAGCATTTTAATGATTCCCTTTTCATTTTTGCTGTGAAGTGCACTGAAAAATAAATCTCAAAATGAGCTATACGTCATGTGTTGGGAATATTAAAAAGAATAAATAAAAAAAAAACAGAGAACAAAAAAAAAAGAAAGTTGAATGGAGATTACTTAGGAAGAGAAAGAGAGTTAGTTGTAGGAGGAGGAGCACAAGAGAGCTACAGTAATAAGGAGTTGTGGGTATGATCAAAATAAGCATGTAACACACACACGAATTTTGGAAAGTCTAATTTCTGATATGCTAATGGAAATAGTGCTTAATTGGGTTCTAGGTTCTGAGATTCCCTCCTGTCATTACTGATTCCTTAAAGGAAGCCTGGTGCAGTCAAACGGTGTGTGTGTGTGTGTGTGTGTGTGTGTGTGTGTGTGTGTGTGTGTAAAGAGAGTGGCAGAAGACTGTGTTGGAAAATAACGAAGGGTGGAAGATAGATGCTATCAGGTTTGGAGTGTGGTTCAGGACTTCATTGGGCTGCGTTTATAATCTCTTTCCTCCGAATGAGACTTCAATCTTTATTCAGATAATCTGTTTCTGTTTACGTGTCTCCCTGAGAGAATCTGTACCTTGTGAAGAGGATATGAGTTAAAACAGGTTGGCTGTAGGATTTTATAAAAAGGACTCCTGGGGAGAAAGGTCACAGAGCATGCAAATTTTTCTTCTGCTTTCTTTTCTAGAGATGATACGGTTTATATTCTATCGTGGGAATCATAAACATAACATCATTATGATTGTTTCAGGACAAATGGCCTCTTTTTCTTGGATATCTGGGAATACAGGAGACTGAACCCAGGACCTCGTACATGCTAGGCAGGCACTCTACCACTGGGCTACACACAGCCCACTAGATGGCCTCTTAGACCACTTCACTACTTCTCATTTTGTAATTCAAAAGTCAAATTGTAAGTATTTGTTTGCTTGCTTGTTTCTGACCTTCCCCTCAGCTACTGCTCTCTAGAAACATTGCTACAGATTCATTCCAAGTCGTGTCTCTTTAATGCCCTAGGCAAGTTTTTCATTTTTTTTGAAATTAAAATATAACCACATCATTTCCTTCTTTCCCTTGCATCCTCTGCTATGTATGTACCCCCTGCTCTCTCTCAAATTCATGGCCTCTCTCTCTCTCTCTCTCTCTCTCTCTCTCTCTCTCTCTCTCTCTCCTAAATATACAAACACAATCTGCTCAGTCTGTATAATGTTACTTGTTTGATGATAGTTTGACAAGCAAAATTAATCATCACAGGTGCTAAGATCCTATAGCAATTTTATATTTTGAAAATAACACATAAGAAAGATAGATGTTTACTCAAGCTTATCCAGAAATTCAGTGATACCTTTGTGAGACACACACTGACTTAAACATCCAAGCTAAGGCCACAATGTTCTACACAAAGTTTTGTATGAACCTCCTATATAAGCCAACTTAGGAAATGGATCACATATCTGTTATTCAGGAATCTGTAAGAAACTGCCCAGTATAACTATAATTCCTTAAGTAAGAATGGTTGTGTGGAATATAATCATCTCTCAAAACCAAGCATATTTTAAACTTATGCCAAGAGGAAAAATGGTAAATATGGGTGTTACAAACAACTGTAACTGGTCAACAGGAATAATGTAGCTTCAGAATTAGTACTTTCTGAATTAATGCTAATATGGGAGTCTTAAACTTAAATGCAAATCTGATCTGGATTTGTTCTGAGATAAGAAGAAGGAGTTTTCCTTTTTCTCAGATTTAAAGAAAGATGTCTTATAACTACAATATTAACTTTGATGAGGGTTGGTAGCATAGAACACGTCTTAGTTCTTTTGTGCTGCTATAAACGAGGCTGAATAACTCCTAAAAAACTGAAATTTATTTCTCAGAGTTCTAGAGGCTGGGAAGTCCAAGATCAAGACATTAGTAGACGTGGTTGTCTGGGGAGGAATGTTCTCTGCTCCCAAGATAGTTTCTTGTTGCTGTATCTATCAGAAGTGAGCAATATTGTATCCTAATATGGGGGAAGGTAGAAGGTC
>NW_021604667.1:2645882-2650882 GCF_004785775.1 Grammomys surdaster | reverse complement strand
TCACGTTCCCACATTAGTTGGAGCGGTGCGGCCGGCGTGGCGACAGCGACCGTTGACCCCCCACCCCCGTTTCCCTGTAAGCGTAGCCCCCCACTCCCCAGGCACACACTCCGGTCCCCCCCGCCCCCGAGACTCAGCCTTGAGCGTCCCTTACACACAGGTCTCCCCGCAACCCCAGGCGCGTCGCTTGCTCGCGGCCGGTTTGTAGGCATCGTCCCTAGGGGCTGTCCCCACTCTGAAGCAGAGAAGATGGCTGGAGGACGTCTGTTGCTGGGGGGCGACTTCCTGTCGCCGCCGCCGCTGCCCCCCCTCCCGCCGCCGCCGCTACCGCCCCTCCCGCCGCCCCCGCCTGAGCCAGTGCTGGAGCAGTGGCGCTATAGCCACGAAAGTGACTGGCAGTGGGCTCTGCGGCGGAGCTTCATCTGCCGGCACCTGCACAGCTATCCCGGGGCTGCCCTGGACCAGCTCCTCGCGCTCTCCGCCGCCTGGACCAACCACGTTTTCCTGGGCTGCAGGTGAGGATGGTGTTGAGAGGTTGGGTTAGGGACAGGGTAGGAGATGGATGATAGGGGTAGGCTTAGGGATGAAGATGAGGAATGGATGACGGATGATGGAATTTAGGGTTATGGACAGACCAAGGGATGGAGAGAATCAGTAAAGGTGGTCCAGATGGGAACTGGGGCAGGATGCCGATGATGGCTTGGAGGCTTAAGATTTGAAGATTTGCTAGACGACACGGAGAAGCTTCACTAGTGGTTGCGGGGTGGGGTGGGCCATCGCGGTTGTACGCAATGACATGACAGCCCATGAAGGCACAGAGATACCCCTCCAGGACCAGAGATGGAGATAAAGTAGATGCTGGAAGAGGGTTATTGGGAGGTAGTCGTTGCGATTGATGATAAATAGCAAAACCTCAGATCCGCATAGGGTCTTCCAAGGATGCGGCATCTGCAGAGGCTATTTGATGGGGCTTCCGAGGGGAAGACAAGGAACTCCGCAGTTCTAATCCTAGTCTCCTGACCACTCTCTTCTACCTCCATGAAATAAAGTAACCCCCTCTCCTTGCAGCCCCCCCCCCCCGCCAGGTCTTATCGTCTTCTCCTGGGGAGGCGGTATGTGTCAGGTCTTTGAGCTGCAGTGTCAGGCTTGCTTGTAGATTTGCGCATAATGTACTCAAACAAAGAAATGGATCTATCTGCTGTAGAGATGGATTGCCGTCTTTTCACCTTAAATGGGGTAGGAGGAATTAACATTTGATCTCTGTGTGAGGTTTTAGGGCTGTATTGTGTCTCTCTCTGTTTCCTCCTTTCCTAGAACCTGGTAGCTTCTGAACAGGCCTCTTGGAAAGCACTTTGCGTTCTATGGAGACTGCGGTATGGTTCCAACGCAGTTTTTTTTCTTGAACAGGATGTTTGATTCCTCTGTCCTTCAGAACCTCAAAATTGGTCTTATCCTAGACTAATTACTTCAGTAGACAGGAAAAATTCTTCTTTATATTTCTGCCTAACAATAAGTTTGTTTTTATTAGGAAGAATGAGAGAGAAATTCTGGAAAATGATCAGATTTGGTTCAGCCAGATCAGTTCTAGGAAATGACTGTAAACAATGCAGAAGAAATTGTTGAACATGGCAGCCAATGTGAAACTTTGCTTTGCCCTATCACAGAATTTTATATTTTTCTATCTTGTCTAAGTTAACATAATTTCTGCTTTTAGAGATAATGGATATTTGCCTGGAGGAGCTGGTTGCTGCTGGGAAAGTCTCAGCAATTAGCCCTCAGATAAATCTAATTTATATAACAATGTTATTCTTGCAGTAAAAAGGTACCTTTATCCTACAATCCTTGGTCTTAATACCACAAAAAAAACTACAGAGTATCAAAATCTTAAAACATCTTTAATAGGGGAAGATAACCATCCTTTGTGTTGATAGCTAGACTTACCTTCCTGCTAGAATGGAAACTGGGAGTGGATTTTACTGTTATTCATAGTCATACCTTTGTCTTCAGGGCCCAGAAAGAATCTTGTGCAGTATTCTACTTTAGCGTAATAGCTGCTCAGTAAATGTCTGGGGAGTGATAGATGTATACACCTTTGTAATATATAGCATATTTTCAACACTTTCTATCTTACAACCACCACCCCAGGGGTTAAGAGGTATCTCCTTTTTACAGCTAAATCAATGGAGGCCAAGAAGTTAAGTTACTATGCAAGATCTCATAGTTGTTTCCAGTCTGATTCTCTTTCCACTGAGATACAGCTTTCATGTTTGGAAATGATGGACCAGAAGCAAGTAACTGACATAAGTCAAATCGCTAAATACTAGGCTTACGTCCTGAGAACAGAAGCTTCATGCATAAGCAGGGTACGAACACAAACCAAGCCAATGGTAGTTGGCCTTAACGCTCAAGCATCCAGAATATTATGGGTGTGTATTGGCAGATCCTTTGTTTAGACTTAGACTAGTCATTGTGTTGCAGTATACCTATATCACTACAACAGTTGCTATAAGATTGTGAAATAGGTGAACTGAAAAGCAATGTTTTGTATTATATTTGATCATTAGACATAGGAGAATGGGAAGATCCCAAGAGAACTTTGGCAGTTTGCAACTCCATGTGGTCTTCATGTTAGATATCCTTTGTTAGCTCGCTCTTGGGGTACACAAAATCTACGTTCTCAAAGTTGGCAGAGTTCTTGTTTTGTGTGACAGACTGTTCTCAAGTAAATTGCAGAAGCATGGTTATACAGCCCTTTGTAAACTCAAATTGTTAACTTGTTGTTCAAGAGATCCCATTTGAGTAGATACTGAGATAAGAAGAAAATCTGAAATTGAGATTCAGAGCATGTTTTGTTCCTTTTGGTGATAGTGACCATTTTCATGGAACAAATTTGAGTGTGTGTGTGTGTGTGTGTGTGTGTGTGTGTGTGTAATATGTTTATGTGGGTGCATTCTTTGACTATAAGGCCAGAGGTCTCTATTGAGTGTCACCTTTACCTATTGTTCGAGACAACTCTGTAGAATCCAAAGCTTACCAGTTAGGTTAGACTGTCTGGCCTCTGAGCCTCTGGGATCTGCCTGTATCTTCTCTATTAGCAATTGGATTGCAAACTGTGTAGTGTGTCACCATGCTCTGGTCTTACATGTGTGTTGGGGATTAAAACTTAGGTCCTCTTCTGTAGCAAGCATGGAACCACCTCCTCAGCCTTGAATATCTTCTTGACTCTATCTAATAATTGTGGTTTTTATACATGAACATACATCAAATCACCTGTTTTGGATACTGTGTGTGGTGGCATAAGACTTTAATCCTAGCACTCAGGACTTGAGACTGCAGCAGGTGGGTGGTGCGTTTAGAGCTTGCCTGAACTATATAAGGACACCCTGTCTAAAAAATAATAACAGCAATAGCAATCACCTATTAGGTTTACTAAGTGACAGGTTCCTGGGCCTCTGCTCCAAGTCTTCCAAATTGGAAAATGTGAGGAAGGGCTTCAAAACTTTTATTTCTGTTACATTACCAGATGCTGATATCGCTAATTTGAAGACCAATCTGAGAAATACTACTTTATAGGATAAAGTGACAGGTTTTTTTTTTTTTTAAGATTTATTTTATAGTGTTCTGCCTACATGTATGCCTGAAGGCCAGAAGAGGGCGCCAGATCTGATTACAGATGCTTGTGTAAGCCTCCATGTGGTTGCTGAGAATTGAACTCAGGACCTCTGGAAGAGCAGCCAGTGCTCATAACCTCTGAGCCATCTCTCCAACCCAAAGTGATAGTTTTTAATTTACTATTTTTTTTTTAAGAAGGGATTCATGTAGCCCGGACTGTCCTTGAAATGGCGGAGTAGTTTAGGATAATCTGAAAGTTCTGATTTTCCTGCCTCCATCTCCTGAGTGCTGAGATCATGGGGTACACTACCATGTCCATTTTTATCTGATGCTGGGGCTTGAACCTAGGGCTTCATTAGTGGTAGAGACACACTCTATCAATTGAGCTATGTCTCCAGCCCTCTAGTCTACTTTTAAATAATCTTTTCCTCATTGTCCAATGAAGAAGCTCAGAAAACTTTCCCTTCACTTTTTTTTGTTTTATAAAAGTAAGCAGCCTGTCAAGAAGTTTTGCTGGATGTGGTGGTTCATACCCAGAATACCATCCCTTAGGAGTCTGGGACAGGAAAAATTTTCTGAGAAATTTCTAAAACAGTTTCAAAACATTATTAGTCTTGTGGCTAATGAAAACTTATTATAGTCTTTTGACATATATGACACTTAAATAATTTTATGTATATGAAGGCCTAGGATGTCTGTGCAGTTTTTACTTACAGATTATAGCTAGTGTATTTGCTACTGTATTTGTTTTGCAGGACTGAGCGTAGAAGCTAGAATCTCAAGCACGCTAGCCAAAACTATACCACCAAGATCCACACACAGCCATTTAAGAATTCAGTGTCTAGATTACCTGGAATATTCAGTTTTCCAGTATTGATCCATAAGATTTAGAAGCAGAGTTCTGGCCTACAAACCCTAGCTTACTTATCTTTGTTAGCACATTAGTAAAGAAATAACATTAAAACCAACGTAGCTACTTTGACTACTTTCCTCATAATTCCTAAGAGTTTGGAAGCTAGATTTTGTGTGTGTGTGTGTGTGTGTGTGTGTGTGTTGTGAAACATAATTTTGCACATAGGCTAAGGAAATGGGAGACTTTTGAAAAATTCACCTCCAATCTGTTCATATATTATTACCTTGGACCATTAAGCATCTTATAAGTGGTTTTGAATGAATCATTTTGTATTTTGAAGTCCTAACTTTTGTTTACATTTCTTTTTCTTTCTTCTCTATTTTTATTTTTCTTTGTTTTTTGAAACTGAGTGTCACTGTATAGCCCTGGCTGTCCTGGAACTCATTCTGTAGGCCAGGCTGACCTCCAGCTCCCAGAGTTCTGCCTGCCTCTGCCTCTCTGCCTCTCTGCCTCTCTGCCTCTCTGCCTCTCTGCC
>NW_021604667.1:2620846-2645872 GCF_004785775.1 Grammomys surdaster | reverse complement strand
TGCCTCTCTGCCTCTCTGCCTCTCTGCCTCTCTGCCTCTCTGCCTCTTGACTGCTGGGATTAACTTGAGAGTTGGCTCAGTGGTTAAGACCACATGTTATTGTTACAAAGGATCAGCATATTATTCTCAGCACCCACATGGAGGTTTACCACCTCCTTGGGCACCAGATATAGATGTGGTACACAGACATAACATGCAGGCAAAACACTCATATACATAAAATAATAATTTTAAAAAGGCATGTGTCACTATGTCTGGCTTTTAAGTTTCTAATCTCAGCATTTTAATTTAAATTTCGTAAAGCTGTTTAATATATTTGTAAAGAACTTATAACAATCTATTACTGAATACTTATTAAATTTCATGTGCCATTGTATATAATGATCTGTGTTTCTCTTGTAGCCGTGCACATAGATGCAACTGTCTTGTGACCAAGACTATGATATCTATGAAGAAAAATATGTTGCCCATTATAAGTCATCTTTTAAAAATATGCTAGACATGGTAGGTGAGTTGAACACCATCCTGATTTCCAAAAGCTTGATGCACTATACACTACATAAAGAACTTTAAGACCTGTTATAGTTCTGTGGTTTTGCCTTAAGTATCTACAGCCAAATGTGTGATCTAATGGACACATAAATATGTAATGTGTATGCATTTAAAATTTATAGTAGACTTGCCTTAGTGATATTTTACATCATATTTTATAATATAGAACTGTGTGACCATTAAAACTCAGATGGTAGTGGGCTGTGGAATATAGCTCCAGGGGTAGAATCTTTGCCTGGAATGCTCAAGTCTGTGAGTTCAGTTTTCAGCATGGCAAAACCAAAATAGAATAGAGGCAGTAGCAACATGAGGAAAATTCTTATAATAGATAACAGATCAACATAGGCGATCAGTAATGGAATAGCATAGAAAACAAAAAGAATATAAAGTAACACTTTAGATGATACTGAAGATATCATAGTTGAGATGTGAAATTTTTCTTTGGAGTTAAAGGTATTATTTTTAATGTGTTATGAAAAATCACTATGGAAGATAGCAATGACTTGACCTTTATCCTTGAGTGGGTGGGTATTCAGGTAATTTTAGCAATAGAAATAGAATTCTAGTGATTTTATTGAAGACTAAAATTTTTCCATTGTATTTTGACTAGTCAAACATTAGATAGCATGATGGTCTTTCCATTCTTACATAAGCTTGCTGGGCTTCTTTTGTATTATGACTTCCTAATAAAGGCCAGAATCTGACTGTGTTGGCAACCTACGCAAGGATTTATTTTTATAGCCTCTGGAAGATGGCAAATTCTGTAGCAATTGTAATGAATAGGGAGCAATAAATAGGTACAATAATTACTGGTGCTGGAAGAAACTTGAGAGACAAGTGAATGTGAATGGTGGGAGCCCTAGGTATTCCTTCATGGGCATTATTATGGCCTGTGTACCATCTTCAGTTATACTGCAAATTCAGAGTCAGGTTCTAATTGAAGGTCTAGAGGATTTCAGCTGGACCCAAGGCCAATGGCTTGGTTGTATCACCAATTTTTGCAAATGAGAGATCAGTGGTTTTAAAAATTATGGACTTTGGACTAGAAATGTGGCTCAGTGCTTAAGAGCACTGTCTGCTCTTTCAGAAGACCTGGGTTCAGTTCCCATCACCCATATGGCAGCCCACAAACTATCTGTAACTCTAGTTCCAGGGGATCTGACATCTTCTCTGGCCTTTATGAACACCAGGCACATACATAGTACACAGATAATATATGTATAGGCAAAAACACTCATATATATAAACTAATTTTTTTTTCGAGACAGGGTTTTTCTGTGTAGCCCTGGCTGTCTTGGAACTCACTCTGTAGACCAGGCTGGCCTCGAACTCAGAAATCCACCTCCCAAGTGCTGGGATCAAAGGCGTACACCACCACTGCCCAGCATAAATTAATCTTTATAGTAATGAATAAAAATGTTTTTAAGCTGTGAGCATCACCTGATTTTCATAGTCTTTGTTTTCATCCTGTACTTTGGAAATTGGTCTCCTCACATCCTAAAGGAAGTGATGTGAACGATGTATGATACTTCAGATACCTTTTCTGATGACCAGATAAGAGTAAGTAAAAATAGAATTACTCTTGGTATTCAAGTACTGATGATAGCTGTAATAGCCATTGTCTGTAAGAAACGAAGGTTATAGCTAGCTTCCCACAAACTGTCAGCTAGGACTACTAGGTTTTGATTTATGCTTTACAAGGAAATCCATCTGATGGGTATGGAACCTACTGTACTGGAAGGGGAAAATGTTAATCTTTAACTTCACAACTATTCATGAAAAGCTGTGCTTGTTACTTAGTTTCAGACTTTCTTCCCAAATGCTTCCAGTTAGGCCAAAAAAAGGCTCTGAGAATAGGAAGGGTTAGCAGGTGTTCGTGATAATAAAAGAGGACTTGAGGTCATTTTTTAATTGCCATGCAGCAATATTATGTTATCAAGTAGCCAGTCTAGCCTGTTGTGGTGGTGCACATCTGTAATCCCAGCACTCAGGAGGCTGAGATAGGAGGTGAGCCTGAGATACATATGACTTGATATTGAGACCCTGTCTCCAAACAGAAAGATGAGGTGGGTGGAAGAAAACAATGAAAAGAAACCTAAGAAACATATATAAGGCTGGTAAGATGCTTCAGGCATTTGTCACTAAGCCTGCTTCCCCAGGACTCACATGGTGGAAGGAGAGAATCAATTCCACAAGTGGTCATCTGACCTCCATATGCACAATGTGTGTAATATGTGCAGCCTCCCCCGGGCACAATAAATAAATGCAATAAAGCAAACCCTTGATGATTACAAAATACTACAGTTAGGATAATGGGATTGTTATCAGCAGCAGACCTTACTCAGAGTCCTCTAGTTTTACAGTCTGTATTTCATTTTATATGTCATGTATAGTGGTTAGAGGGACAGCTGAAATGGATCAGTGGGTAAAGGTGTTTGTCATGAAAGGCTGGTGATCTAAGTTTGATAATCTGGAACCCTCATTAAGGAGGGAGAGAACTGACTCCAGAGTTGTTCTCTGACCACATGAGGCAGGCACCATGGTGTGTACAACTATACACAATTGTCACATGTTTTTACAGAAGACCTTTAATATTCCCAATACCACAAAGATCCCACCTGTTGTTCTTTTAAAGTAACTAAACAAGCACCCTCCCACTCACTCTGATATGTTTGCTCCTTTTTTCTGCTATATAGTTCTCCGTTGTCTGTTTATACCAGAGTTTTAACTATTCACCTTTTGAAAGATATCTGGGCTGATTATAGTTAGGCCTATATAAGGCTGTTGTGAGCATTTATATGCAAGTTTTTGTATGAACATAAGTTTTCATTTCTTGGGGATCAGTTCCTGGGTCATGTGGTAATTGATGTTTAGTTTAATTAGAAAATGCCAGATTGTTTTCTATAACTATATCATTTAATAGTCCTACCTGCAATGCTTGAGGGATCCAGGTTCTCTGTATTCTTGCCAGCATTTGATGTCATCACTAGTATATATTTTGGCCATCTTGATATATTGATGTCTTTCAATTACATTTTCCTGGTGGCTGATAGTGTTGAACATCTTTTGTTCATTTGCAATCTGTCTGTACTCTCCAGTGATGGTGGGCTTTATTAATGACCTTTGGGGGTATGTGTTCATATGTACATGACATGCATGTATGTAGGTGAATGAACCCACAGAAGCCAAAGTAGAATGCCAAATGTCTTCCTTAGTTGTTTTTTTTTATTTTTTTTTAATAGGGTCTGTCACTGAACCCAAAGCTCACCATTTTGGCTACACTGGCTGGCCAACAAGCTGTGGCATCCACCTGTCTCTGTCCCTCAGTTCAGGGGTTACTGACATATGGCCGTGCCCAGCTTTTACATAGGTGCTGGGAATTTGAATGCAGGGGTCTCCTGTTATACAGCAAACGCTACTTTACCCACTGAGCCATTGCCCCAGCTCCTCTTGTTTATTTGAAAGCTTGATTTTGTTCCTCTTCGGTTTGGAGCTAACAAGTTCTTGTGAAGTACATGGTTCACAAATATTTTCTCCCGGTCTGTAGTATATCTTCTTTGTTGAGTCTTATAAGAAGACAAGATTTTAATTCTGATCAGTGATCCTTTTACCACTTTTTTTCATTTTTAAAATTTTATTTTATGTGTATGCATGTTTAGCTCACACATATGTCTGTATCATGTGCATCCTGGAAGTTCTGAAGTTACGAATAGTCGTGAACTGGTTCTAAAATTATTGATGGTTGTTATGTGCTATGTAGGTGCTGGGAACTGAACCTGGGTCTTCTACAAGAACAAGCACCCTTAACTACCAAGCCATCTCTCCAGCCTACACTGTTTCCTTTAGAGATCATGCTTTAAGAACTGCTTGTATAGCTTAGATCTTGAAGAGTTTCTCCTACTTTTTTAAAAGTGAAAGTTTTATAGTTTTATACTTGTATTATATATAGTTTTTATACTGTATGCTTTTGTAAGGTGAGGGTTAGATTTTCCTGTCTGGTTTTTACATGTAGGTGCTCATTTGTTGCAGAGGTTCTTCCTCTTTGCGATTATATTTGTAATTTTGCCAACTACCAGGCTTGTATTATTTACAGGAGTCCATTACTGGGTTCTCCCCTGCTGATACCTCACCAGTAAACTTCTTGTGCCTCCCAGAGTGATAGTAGGCTATCATTTCTTCCTTAATTAGCTGTAATGCTTTGGTAAAAGACTTTCCCAGGGCTGGAGAGATGATGTTCTTACTGTTAGTGAAGAGGAGTGGATTTTTGTTCCCAGTACCCACATGAGGCAGCTCACACCTCTAATTCTAGTTCTAAGAGATCTGCTGCCTCTGGCCTTCCATGGGCACCTGCACATGTACTCACTTCCCGCATGAATACACATAACTGAAACTAAGTGTTTAAAAGAGATTTTCCTTGATGAAACTTTGGTGGTTTTGAGATACAGTTTGTACAGGAAAATCCAGCATAAGTGCTTTCATTCTTCCTTTAATATTTACTTGTTTACAGAATGAGTTGATACCTTAATATACTTGTTATATTTTAGTTTATGCTAGCTATTACTGATCTTTAAATTGGCTCATGTTACCAGGAGTTTATTCTGATTGGCTTCTGAGCCCATCTGGCACAGCTCCTGTGTGACCTTTGACAGTTTCTTTGTTGTAGGCCCAAGATCTCCGGGCTCTTCTTAGACATTTCCTGCCCCAGACTTGGAAGCATGGATTTCTCTGAGGAACATGGTGGTCCTTTTCATGAGACATGGTAGCAGCTACAATTTGGATGTTAGCAACACAGCTGTCCTTAACATTCTTAGTATTTTTGTAAGCATATAAATTTAATTGTCTACATGTAATACATATTTGAAAGAGAAAAATCATGAGTATATAGTTATATTTTCGATTCATTTGTTAAAAATAAGGTTTTGGCTAGAAACTGTGTCTATTTATTTTGATATGCATGGCTGTTTTTTCCCTCCATATATGTCTGTACACAACACACATGCCTATTGCCCTCAGAGTCCAGAAGAGAGTGTTGTATGCTCTGGAACAGTAATTATAGATAGTTGTAAGCAGCCATGTGTACTAAGGATCAAACCTGTGTCCTGGAAGAGCCTTCAGTGCTCTTAACTGATGAACCATCTCTCCAGCCCCTGTATTTGTATATGTTTTATGCAGAAAATCTTGATCTTAATGTCTAATGAGTAAAACTACTCATTCTACAGATAAATATTTTAGGTCTGATTCTTTGTTTTCATAACAAAATTACCCTGCTGATAAAGTTCTTTGGAAGAAATGATAAGACTCTCTCACTTAAAGCATTTTAAAAAGGATATCCATAACTATTTTAATTGTAGATTATATTAATTTTATAGGTATAGCCCACGCTTGATGGAAAAAATTCTT
Organism: Grammomys surdaster; assembly: GCF_004785775.1. NCBI lineage: Eukaryota > Metazoa > Chordata > Mammalia > Rodentia > Muridae > Grammomys > Grammomys surdaster. The sequence goes on along the minus strand of NW_021604667.1, from coordinate 2,639,920 downwards.
CACATGGCCGAAGGTATTGATATTGGAGAGATGCCGTCATATGATCTGATGCTGCCTAAACCTTCCAAAGGCCAAAAGCGCTACCTTTCATCCTACGATGGTGAGTATACCTTGTTTCTGTAAGGTGGGATGTGAAAAAGTCAGGCTTCTTAAAATGTGTCACATGGATTCTATGCAAAGATAAATGATTGTTGGTTTCTTTTATTATTTTGATTTTGAGACAGAGTCTGTCTGTGTAGCCCTGGCTGTCCTGTAACCCACATGGTACTCTAGAATGGCCTTGAATTCACAGATACCCACCTGCTTCTGCCTCCGAGTGCTGGGATTAATGGTGTGTGCCTCCATGCCCAGATCCATGGCCCAGATAAATGGTTTCTAATTTACATAGAATTTTTGATGATGCTAAAAAGAACCAAAAGTACAGAAGTCCCAGTATAATGCTGTCCTTGAAGTCTATGCCTTAGAACCTGCCTCTAAATAGATCTCATTCTGAGATCATATGAGCATCTGAGTAATTAAATATTCTTGGATAGGTCCAGATGGACTAGCTTTCTATAGCACTAAGGAGTGCTGTTGGGAAGAAGCAGTAGTCTCTGGTATAGCCTTAGTAGTAGTTTTCCATGGCTTCAAATGTGGTGTCCCCTATTAATCATCAGTTCTAGGTGTTGTCTGTTCTAGAAATACAGGTAACAGCGTTTTGTGCAGGACAAGTCAGAACTGGGGTTTTAGTTGGAAACTATTTGTTTTTGATGTAGTTACAATGATATAAAGCTATATCATAGAGTCACTCACCTCTGATACAGAAGAGAAAGGTTTAGTAAGTGCATCTAGTCATCTATCATTTCTGTTTCATTAAGAGTCATCTGTAGTTCTGGAGATCTTTTAGCACAGATGATAAGAGATTGTCTTAGCACGTCTTTCCAGTATAGGTGAAGAGTACATTTCACTGTGCTTTTAGCTCTTCTGTTGAAAAGTCCTCCTTTTCAACAGCCTGCATACATGTTTGATTCAATGAATTATTTCCTGTTAAAAGTATTTCTTTATGCATGGAGGGAGAGGGAACATCACCCCTTATTGTAGTCTTACATTGCTCTGAATCCCTCTACCCAAGTGACTGGTACAGACCTTGTACCAACAGTATAGCTTTCAGATTATATGGTTGGTGCTATTTTCCTGCTTGGTTCTCTTGAAATATTCCCATTTTAATGAATTGTAAATTTCACTCATTCTATAGGTCAAAATCCTCCTAAAAAGCAAGCTGGTTCCAAATTCCATGTGAGACCTCGTTTTGAGCCTGTACATTTTGTAGCTAGTAGTTCAAAAGCTGAAAGACAGGAAGATCCATATGGCCCTCAAACAAAAGATGTAAATGGAAGAACGCATTTTGCCAGCATGCCAAGAAACTACTACCAAGATTATACTCAAGACTCTTTCAGTACACAGGATGGGAATTCTCAGTATTGTAATTCATCAGGATTTATTTTCACAAAAGACCAGCCTGTAGCAACCAACATGTATTTTGACAGTGGGAACCCTGCCCCAAGCAGCACTTCCCAGCAGGCAAACTGTCAGCCAGCTCCCGAGCCCCCTCCTTCACAGATGTACCCTGACTCAGTGGTTGCCGAGAAACAGTATTTTATTGAAAAGTTAACAGCAACTATCTGGAAGAACCTTTCTAATCCAGAGATGACTTCTGGATCTGATAAGATTAATTATACTTACATGCTAACTCGTTGTATTCAGGCATGTAAGACAAATCCTGAGTATATATATGCTCCTTTAAAAGAAATTCCTCCTGCTGACATCCCAAAAAATAAAAAACTTCTCACAGATGGTTATGCTTGTGAAGTTAGATGCCAAAATATCTATCTAACTACAGGTTATGCAGGTAGCAAGAATGGGTCTAGAGACCGAGCTACCGAGCTAGCTGTAAAACTCTTACAGAAGCGGATTGAGGTTAGAGTTGTCCGGCGGAAATTTAAGCACATAATTGGAGAGGACCTTGTGGTGTGTCAGATTGGTATGCTTTCATATGAATTTCCCCCAGCTCTGAAACCACCAGAAGACCTGGTAGTACTGGGAAAGGATGCTTCTGGGCAGCCTATTTTTAATAGTTCTGCCAAACACTGGACCAATTTTGTCATTACAGAAAATGCAAATGATGCAATTGGCATCCTTAACAATTCTGCCTCATTCAACAAAATGTCAATTGAGTACAAATACGAGATGATGCCAAATCGCACATGGCGGTGTCGAGTATTCCTGCAGGATCACTGCTTAGCTGAAGGTTATGGAACCAAGAAAACCAGCAAACATGCAGCTGCTGATGAAGCTTTAAAAGTTCTTCAAAAAACACAACCCACTTATCCATCTGTCAAAAGTTCCCAGTGCCACTCAGGCTCTTCACCCAGAGGATCTGGAAAGAAGAAAGATATCAAAGATCTTGTAGTTTATGAGAATTCTTCCAATCCTGTGTGCACATTGAATGATACAGCTCAATTTAACCGAATGACGGTTGAATATGTCTATGAAAGGATGACAGGTCTCCGCTGGAAATGCAAGGTGATTCTAGAGAGTGAAGTCATTGCAGAAGCAGTTGGAGTGAAGAAAAGTGTCAAATATGAAGCTGCTGGAGAAGCTGTAAAAACCCTCAAAAAGACACAGCCGACTGTCATTAACAACTTGAAGAAAGGGACTGTTGAAGATGTGATTTCAAGAAATGAAATTCAAGGCCGCTCAGCAGAAGAAGCTTACAAGCAACAAATCAAAGAAGATAACATAGGGAATCAACTGCTGAGAAAGATGGGTTGGACGGGTGGTGGTTTAGGTAAATCTGGTGAGGGCATACGGGAGCCTATCTCAGTTAAAGAGCAGCATAAGCGAGAAGGGCTTGGTCTAGATGTAGAGAGGGTCAATAAAATTGCTAAGAGGGATATAGAACAGATCATCAGAAACTATGCCCGCTCTGAAAGCCACTCAGATTTGACCTTCTCCACAGAGCTGACCAATGATGAACGGAAGCAAATACATCAGATTGCTCAGAAGTATGGCCTGAAGAGTAAGTCTCATGGGGTGGGCCATGATAGGTACCTGGTGGTAGGTAGAAAACGGCGGAAGGAAGACCTACTAGATCAACTCAAACAGGAGGGCCAAGTGGGACATTATGAGCTTGTTATGCCCCAAGCAAACTAAGATTTTACTAAGTTATCTTATAAATGCCTCATGAGGCAGACATACAAATAACAAAAAAAAAGCTACATGTTCTGGTTGAGGAGTATTCATTCTTAAGCTGTTTCACCTTGTTCATTTCATATAGTGCTTTATTAGGTATTGGAACCTAGAGAATTCTGTCCACTTGTATTATTAGCTTAATCCAGCAGATGATATTGTGCAGTTACTGTTTGTGTCTTTGATATTGCTCTGTTCCCTCGGATTTTAGTAGTTTGTACAAGCAAAAACACCCATCTAAGTGCAATTTCACCCTGAGGAAAATAATTCACATTATAAAGGGCATAGCACAGCAATCTGCAACAATATGTAAAGTCAGTGCTGACTCTAACTATGCCAATTCCAGATTTACTTAACATGTCAGGTCATTTTGTATCATCAATTTTCATCTTTGTGAGAAGCCAGTTGTAGAGCATTTAACAATAAATTGTGCTGTACGTGTAAATGTCTTTATCAACTAAATGATGTAAAACTTTCTTTAAAGTAATTTTAGTGTGTGTTTATTTATAACTTCTATCCTGTGATTTCCAGAATATTGTGATTTACTGTATCTTGTGACATACGACTTTTAACAAATTCTAGTCTTCATGCTGAGAGAGCACTACTTGAGAGAGATGTTGAAAAGTTTCCCAAAGGCCTTGATTCAATCAGAAGAAAGGAAGCTTGAACTGTTTGTTCTTGGTGCCTTGCAGAGAGACTCAGAGCAACTCTCGGTTGTAGCTTTCACATGGTTTGTGCACCATACCCAAGGCAACCATAGCTTTGGTAGAGCTTGATAAAAGACTGAAGATACATTGGTGCTTTGATGAAAAAGGTCAGTTGGCTGGTTTCCCCTCTCAAAAAGCTTATTACTCCCCAAAGCCAACTTTGTAACATACTTAAAACTGCTATTTTCGCTTATTTCTGGAATGTAAAAATGTATAAAAATAAGAGTTAGTGTATGCTTCCTGAATAAAAAGGAGCCAAAGTTGATCAAAATGGTGGTGTAATTATTTCTGGAGAGCAGGCTAGTAGCAACACTTTGGGTTTTGAAGTGATGGTTACACAAAATATTTCAGTTAGGGCACACATGGTAAATGTAATAATTTAGCAAATGGGAGCAGAATCTGTCACTCATCACTATTTTTTTTTTTGCTTGGATGCCAATATTCTGGCTTATCAAATCTTTGGGTGTTTACTTTTATGTGGTTTTATTGTATCTTAGATGAATCAGCTAAAATCCAGCAATATAGCAAATGAATATTAATATTTAGTTAACTGCAGAGAAATGATGGTAAGGACTCTTAGGTTGTTTGCAATATCTTTTTTAAAAAGATTTATTTTTTTAATAATGTGTGTATGTCTGTGTATGGGGGGTTATATGCATGTGAGTGCATATGCCCATGGAGGCCAGAGGTGTCAGTTGGAGCTGGCAATACAGGCAGTAGTGAGCCTCCTGACTGGAAACTGAACTCTGGACCTCTGGAAGAGCAGTATGTATTCTTAATTGTTGAGCCAGCTCTTGAATGCCCATTTGCAGTGTTCATGTTTGGCGTATAAGTGGCTCACAATACATGATAAATTCCTTTTTGCCCTCCCCTTTTCTACTTAATGCTAAAAAGCTAGAGTAAAATGAGTATTTAAAAAATATCAATTAGCTTTTATACCTGGATCTCTTAACTTACATGCACCTACATTGGCTAGCACAGTATGGCATCAGCCTTCCGCTTGTTTTCCATACCATAGTCTACATACTTCATTAGTTTTAGTAGAAGAGATGTGCATTTTATTTTGGTGCTTAATACTTTAGCAGAAACAGAAAACTACAATAGATTTTGTGATTATAATTATTTTTTTACTTGCAAAATTCACTCCCATTTTGGAAAGTTGTGGTTCAGGTAGTTAGAACACTATGTCCTTGGTTCTCTGAGTGACAAAAGGTGGTTTTTAGAGATTACAAGATGTGGAAACTTGGTTTGCATTCTCTCTACATGTCTTCTTCCCAGAATGTTTTGTTGTTGTTTGGTTTTGGTGGAAAAATGATAGGAAATCCAAAGTCAGGTTTATAAAAGTGTAATGAAGCAGATGAGGCTTTGTGGTAATTGGGTAAGGTACATAAGACTTGGGTTCATTTTAGGGGGGGCAAATAACTCGGTAGAGCAGCTTTAGTATTAATGTGGAATTAGAACAAAGTCACCAACTGCCTGAGAATAAAGTAATGTGGAGAAAAGAGGTTGAGGAATGAGCTGCTGACGATTTTGCTGCTCTAGTTTGCAGTTTCCTTTTGGCTGGTCCTTGCATTTTCCCTTTCTAAGAGATAGTCATTTTTAGCTGAGGAACTTTGCTGTAAAACCTGACAGTACATGAACACTTCTAAGTTTTATTTGTATTAAATATAAGCTGAAAACTGTGTATGTGCTTGTGCTCACAGAGCCACTTTTGAATCCCTCCTTCCACCTTGATTGCAAAAGTGAATAGCGTACACATTCCATTGGGGCCATTTCTTTAATTTTTAGAATAGTATTCAATGTGTTCACTCTGCTATGAGTAACCCTTGAAATGGTTCCTAAATAAAGGACTCTAATTCCAACTTTGGTTCTTCAGCATACCTACTTCCTCGCATAAGCAAGTGCAGAATTGAAGACAAGATTGTATCTCAAAAAGGCACCTTGCAAATCTGCTTTACTTTTCTTGTTAATTACATGCAGACAAGGCAGCCTGTGTTAAAAATTATAAAGGAGAGGAGAAGGTAATTTGTATTAAATGTTCCAATGAGTGTTTAGTGGTAGCTTTGACTATGTCTATGTTAGCTTCATTATTAAGGTTGTAAAAGGATTATCTCATGAGAAATTGGAGATGGTGTTTCTCGGAAGGTGTACAAAATAAAATGTTACTAAATCAGCCTGTTCTGGTCTCATCTTAAATTTTTCAAATATTAACAGTATCAATACTTAAGGTGCCCAACCAAAACAGGGTGAAAAAGTTCAAATATCAAACAAAAAATTTGATGGGGTTCTACTTTGAAGCAGATAGGGACTTGATGGGAAATACTAAGTGTATTTGAGGACATCACTCCTAAGTGAAACAATACAATTAATGTGGTATTTAATAGTGTACATTGAACTCTCCCACAGTGAGGTTTAAGTACCCTTCAAGGATGACTGGGGTACACATATCCTTTCCCTCCAACTATTAATAAGACACAGCATGCTATTTATTGTCAGTCTCTTTAAAATGAGATAGGTTGCTCCTCAGAGAGCCCACTTACATTTCAACATGTCAGAGGACACTTGTCCTAATAATCTTATATAGAATTTAAGCATTTTACATAAAATTTTGTAGTGTTAAAAGTTTATTCGTTTTATGCATGTGTTATATGTGCCTGCCTGAGTGGATGTTTGTGCACCGTGCAGTACCCATGGAGGCCAGAAGGTGGCATCAGCTCCCCTTAGAACTGGAGTCAGTAGTTGTGAGCAACCCAGTGGGTCCTGGGAACTGAACAGGTTTCTCTGCAAAAAAACAAGTCTTAACCACCGAGCTGTCTCTCCAATTTTCCCCTACCTCCCCAGTATTTCCTTTGATACAGGGTCTCATTATGTAACTGGCTGGCCTGGAACTCTGCGGATCAGGCAGGCCTCAAACTCAAGAGATCCATCTGCCTGCCTCCCAAATGCTGGAATTAGAAGCATGCACAAACACACCCCACTAAGCTAGAAGTTGGTTTTTAACAGGTAGATTGTCAAGATCAACAAGTTAGAGCTTTGTCTCTGAGGATACTCGTAAAATAATAACTATCATTTTATGCTTTCTCTTGCCTACAATATATACCGAATTAATTTATGTCAAAATGTTTGAAAAACATTAAATCTGTGACTGAAAAGTTGGGGGAAAAAAGGTTTTGTAACAGCACTGGCTGTCTGTTTCCAGAAAGCTTTTTCTTTTGCTTTTGTTGTACTTGTTTTTAAAAGGGAAGATAAATAGATAAGAAATCCCTTAAAAAGTTAATGAAAGTGTGAACTAAATTTTAAGATTTTTTTTATTTACAACTTTTGAAAATGTACAGTTTTTACATGGGTTACTTGTGCAAAGTTAGAAGTGCTATAAATGCATAATAGATTAACAATTAAAATATATTAGATAAAACATTTACAAGCCTTGCCCCATACTGTATATTTAAAAGTGTAAATATCCAAAGAAAAATTGCAGATATGGGCATTAGAAGATTCTGAAAACACTGAAAGCATGCAGCAATAACTGAGGATTTGAATGGGAAAAGTTTGCAAGATACGCTCTCTTCCTTGAATCATAAAAAGGAAAGTTTATTTAGGGCAACAATGCTCCTTTAAGAGAACAGAGGATCTTCAGTTGTTCCTAACTTAAAAAAAAAAAATAATCTAGTCCTGTTCTCACACCTCTATAAAAAGCAAAAAACTCTGAAGTCCAGGATTCTGAAACATAATGAGTTTACACTATGAACATCTTGCAAAAAGTGGATTGTGTCAGTTATTAAAATTGCTTCAGTTTGTTAGCTGGGTCCTTTAGCAGTCTCCTTGCTACTAGTAAGTGCCATCCTGCAGTTCATATTGCTTACAAATGAGTATAGGATTTTTCAGCTTTCCTTCCCCTTTCAAATGTTGTTTATATGGATGCATTCCTGTTTTCTTTAGGTCATATTCTAAACACATTTTTTTGCAAAATCAAACACAAGGGAAGGACTGGTCAGGATGAAACACAGCAGCTATCATTTTGTTACAAATAACATCCTGGTCACCAGACTATACATAACATTTTATCTTAAAAGCTTAGTATAAAAAAGTACAGTAACCTGATAACTGCTTTGAGGCTGGAGATGAGATACAACGAAGGGACATATGCAGTTGTAATGTTTGCAAGTAACCCAGGTACAGTACATTGGATTTCAAATAGTATTTCTGATGCTCCACAGGAGGACAGAAAGGGGAAGAAAAACTTGCCAAGGGAAGACAGAAAGAGCACAACAGCTATTTTGTTTTTAATAAAGTAAATGTAATGAATTAGGAATAAGATGATAAATGCATCAATATACATCTTTCTTATGGCCAGCCTCTTCTTCTGTTCTACCCTGAGTCAACAGTCACGCCAGCTTTGTTCTACTATTGCAGAAACACGCTTTTCATATTCCCGCTTGTTCTCCTGGTACAGCTGGGCAGCCTGGCTGTTTGCTGGACTATTGGGATTGGGTTCATCCAATAGAGACTACAGAGAAAAGATATAAATGTGAGTTAGTTCCTCAATGCAACCAAAAAAACCTTGAGAACAAACGGTTATTTTATCAGTTGGTGATAGCATCATACCTGTCCCAAATAGTTAAATTTTTTCATCTTCTACATACTAACTTTAACTGCCAGTAGCTCAGGCAACTATACACATTTCCTGGTGACTTGGAATTTAATGGTCTACTCCCTTTTATTTATACAATAAGCTTGGCCCAAAAATTTAAAAAGTCAAAACAATCACTAATGTAAAAATATCAAAGGTCATAATCACATTAAAGAAATTTTTAAAAATCACCTGTATGGATGTTAAAATGGAAGACACATCATAGGTTGGACTCCAACGGTTCTGAAGTATATCCAGACATATACTACCATCTGCATAGACTAAAAACACAGAAGTTGGTATGTTAAACATAAGACTAATAAAGTTTAAACATATTCAAGACAAAAATGCTCAAGAATACTTTGCTTTTGAAGTTTAAAGATGCCTACTTAACGGTCTAAAAAGGTATCAATTATTACTAGGGAAATAAAGTGATCAGGAAATAACAAATGGTAAATAACTGGAAGGCAGAGCTTATTCTGAAGAAACCGCCCTTCTGTTCAGGACATCATATGTTTTCCAGTGGTTATCCTAACCATAGAATCATGGGAATTCAGCCCACCAAATCTGAAAACTATATATCCTATTTGTAATATTAACATCTTAGCATTCACAAAATTTTATTTTGGCATAAACATAGAAGTCTTAATACCATGAAAAAATTATCAAAATTACAAAAAAAGTAAAAGTCAGAATCCTGTAGACTGCTAGCACTTTTCCAACAAACTGTGCCAGGTCCTTCAACAGAATCTGGTGTTTGATGGTCTGGGGCAGGGCCACAGAATCTGTGTATTCAAAATGTTCCATGGTAATTCTGATTTGCACCTGAAGTTGAAAAATATCTTTCCGAATGCTAATGAAGATAATTACAATACACAATTATCCTACTTTGACTTTTCAGACCCCCCCCCCAATATTTTTGTTTAATAAGTAACGAAGATCACAAAGCCAGCAGACTGTTAAGACTCCAAGCAAAGGATGGTACCATCCTCTTACATTTCTAGGACTAAGATCAAGATAATAAAAGACCATGAACAAATGTCTTTCCAGAGATGGGAAGATACCTAAGCAAATACTCAAGTACTACAGAAAAGCAACAACAGTATTTGGAATACTACTATAATAAGCATTGTAGGACCTTACAACAACATGTTTAAAATACTTGCCATTAGGATGGAACATCTTAGAGACAAATCTAACAGTAGGTGGTTTATTTGGATATTCTTCAGTGAATTCAATTGTAAGTTTAAATGTTCCTGTAGTAAAAGGGGGGAAGAAATTTTATCACCTTTTTCATATGTACTTTAATGCTACCTGAGTTTTTTTAATTATTAAATGAGATAACATAAAGACAGGGAGATGGTATAGAGGAGAGACTAGTTAAGAAACACATCTCTAGGAAGTGTTCTAAAAAATCACCCCCAAAAGTGATCCAGTTATTTTCCCATTATTCTTCAAACTTAAAGACAGTCACCATAAACAAGATTGCTATTTGCTGTATGCTAGTCACTATGCACTTTGAAAATATCCTTCAAAATGACAAGGAACACAGATAAAAACATTGGTTTCTTTTCATGTAATGATTATAATGAAAATTTAATTGAACTTAAGCCAGAATAAACTTTTCAGTGTCTCTTAAAAACCTTTAAGCTTGACTCACAAAGTACATCTCTAAAACACCAGTACAATCATTCATACTATTGAAGGGAATAACAAAATTGATTTTAAAATTACATTTGGTTTATATTGCATTAATGGCTCCTACATATCTATCTTTAATGATACTTCTTAAAATATGCCAACTTAAGGTTAGTTGGAGGCCCTAAAGCATACTAGGTTACAGATACTCTGGGTATCACTCAAGAATTATAGGCTGTTGTACAGTGGGGAGAGTGTGTGCATCCTGTAAAGTGTTATTTTTAATAATGCTTTTTAGGTTTAGGAAAGCAATTATTTTCTTTCTGACTGAAATCTCTTCAAGTAAACTCAAGAATCAGTTATGGGTCCTGATGAGGTGGCTAAGTCCTTGCCAAGCATCTCTGAAACCCAGATACAGGTAAAAAGAACACATTCTCTGAACTTGGCTTCAGACCTCCACAAGCACACCCTGGCATGCATAGAAACACATCATATACAAGATAGAATAATATAAAAGAATCAGGCCAGGTGGTGATTGTGCACACCTTTAATCCCAGCATTTAGGAGACAGAGACAGTTGGATCTCTTTGAGTACAAGGCCTGGTCTATAGAGTAAGTTCCAGGACAGCTAGGGCTACACAGAGAATCACCTTGAAAAAAATTGTGTGTGTGTGTGTGTGTGTGTGTATACATACATGCATATATATGAATCAGAAATTATCTGGTTAGTATGAATGTATATTACTATGGCTCATTTAAATAAATTACTGCTATGAAAAAGCCTACACTTTAGGTAAAGTATAACTTATTACTAGTTCTCTTAAAGCTAGCAATTTATATTCTGTTCACTTTCATTAATCGGTTTATTTCTACTTAAGAAAAAAGAATATAATCTTTGTACTGCTATATCTAACACATAAGAGTATCAAAAATTTGACCTTGCTATGAATGTGTCACAAAATTCCAGGATAATTTAAAATATAATATGGGGGCTATCAAGATGGCCAAGTAGGTAAAGGCCCTAAGCCTGAAAACTTGAATTTAATTCCCAGAATCCATGAAGTGAAAGGAGGGAACTACCAAGTTGTCCTGTAGTTTCCACATGTGTACCCACAAACATACAGAAAAAAAATAAATGTAAGAAAGAAATGCTACAAATACATACACACACACACATACACACACACACAGGGGGTGGAGGGAGCGGGAGAAAGGGAGAGGGGGAGGCGGAGAGGGAGAGGGACAGAGGGAGGGAGGGAAGGGGGAAAGAATTGCTTAAAAAAAGGCAACAAGGGCCTGGGATTATAGCTCAATAATAAGAACATTTTGTTTAGCTTGTTCCAGGCCCTGGGTTACATGCACAGAGCCACAAACAAGTAAAGAAAGGGCTGGAGAGATGGCTTAGTGGTTAAGAGCACTGACTGTTCTTCCCTAGGTCCTGAGTTCAATTCCCAGCAACCACATGGTGGCCCATAACCATCTGTAATGGAATCTGATACTCTCCTCTGGCATTTTGGCAAACATATGGATAGGATACTCATATATGTAAAATAAATCTTTAAAAAAAGAGAAGTAAACAAAATGTAAAACACTAGAATAGTACATTTCCCAACTACTGTTACTTTAGAAACTGTTTTATTTTCAAGGCCATATATACATACTGTATAAAGAAGGAAAGGGAGCAAAATAATAAGGAGTGGACATATTACAGGGCATCAGAGCATGCTCTATGCTCATCACCTCCAGCTTATAGTTTTCCTTTTTGTTGTTGGAGACAGGGTCTCTCTACATAGCCCTGGCTTCCCTGGAACTCCCTACATAGACCAGGCTAGCCTTGAACTCATTCTCATCTGCCTCTGCCCCTGAGTGCCCCTGATTGCCACACCCAGCAATCTTCTTCTTCTTGAGAAGTAAAGCAGTCCTTCCTTTTCAGTATTGACTGAAATGCAAGAAAAGTGGAAATGGTAGACCATACTAGAATTCTTTTGTATAAACAGATTAGTGATAAAATCTCACTAAATTATAGGTGATGGATTTATCAAGAAGCTGCTCTAAAACCAGCCAAGCTTAACAGCACACAGACACCCCAGCTACTCTTAACTAAACCTTCATTGAATGTGGTACCCAAAAAGAGTAATACACAACAAAAGCAACTGCAAAAACACAATGGGTTTCAGATTACACACTCAGGGCTGGGTTCCTAGCACATACATGGAGGCTCAGGAGATCCCATGCCCTCTTTTAGTCTCCATGGGTAACAAGCATACACATGGTGCACAGACATGTGATAAAACATACATGTATCACTGATTCTGTGTAAACCTCAAGTTTTTGCATGTGTGAAAGAAGGCTAATAATTAGTATCCACTGCAACACTGCTGTAAGGCTTAAATGTGGCAGATGTATATAGTCCTACAATGTTCCCCATAAATGAACAATTACTTTAGCTATAATTCTGCCTCATATACCTAGAGCCGGCTGAACAAGAGAAAAATACAAACTCTGAACTTTACTACCAGTCAGAAGTACACAAGTAAATTCAGATATTAAGTAGCACTCATTTCCTGTCACAGAGCAAACACATATATTCATTAACTGAGTATATATGCAGCCGGTTCAAATTCCTTGGCTGAAGCCCTTTGCCTAACTGTGGCCTGGAAAAGCAACAGGAGTCTTACCCTAGCTACTACATAGTGAATCCAGTCTTTGTAAAAGTTTTAGCTATCTTCAGAAGTGAAATATAGTTTTGTTCATCTGATTTATAAATTAAGACTTACCCAAATCTTACTCAATATATACATTTAAAAGACAACATTTTTTTCAGTTACATCAAATAAGTGGAGCCTCTTCAGTAGAACTCTCAGTGCAATTTATGAGATCTAAACAAATGTTAGGACAATTTTTAAAATAGGCTATTAAACAATTTCAATTTAGACCTCATCTTCAGAGGGCTAGGCTCCAAAATAACGAAAGGTTAGCACTCGTCACTGTTGTGCACAATCTTTACTGCGTTTACTGATTTTCTTAATCTTCCTGAGGAGTTCAGAATGTTTTAAGTACCAACACAAATAAGCATGGAGGCCAGAAAAAATATAAATATGTTAAATGGCTAGTATATGGCAAAAAGACTGATAAGGTTGAATTGATGAGCACATAGATTCAGTGTTTTTGAATATGAAGTTAAGAGTTATACCTGATGAGCTATGTGGCACAAACACCTCTCTAATCCTAGCATTTAAAGCCAGCCTGGATTACAAGAGATCCTGTCACAACACAAACAAACACACACACACACACACACACACAGAGAGAGAGAGAGAGAGAGAGAGAGAGAGAGAGAGAGAGAGAGAGAGAGAGAGAGAGAGAAACAGTTCATGTTAGTCAAGGAAACCCTTTCTACTCATGTTTCTTCTCATTTGACTAACTTAGCCTGGAGTAAAAAGTAAAATTATATGTACTTAAAATTTTTGGTGACTGAAAATTCATCATCACTCTCAGTAGACTTTAAGAGATACCTTTTTAAAAAGAAAAGATATACACACTCAAATTCTTAAGGTCACATATATCATTAAAAGTGACTACAATTATCTCACTCAATAATTTTGAATATGATAAAGAATATATCCTATAACTTTTATATTAAGCTTATATACAAAGATATTTCAACAAACTATTTCCTTACTGTCTGGTAGTCAAAAGTTTTCTAGAACATATTTTCTCTCATTTTAAACAATGCAAAGCTAAATCAAACTACCCTTTTCCCTAGTGTACAAATACCTTTAATCTCAGCACTCAGGAGGCAGAGGCAAACAGATCTCTGAGTTCCAGACCAGTGTGGTCTACATTAAGTTCAAGGCCAGCCAAGACTACAAAGAAACCCAGTCTCAAAAAACCAATTGTTTTTCTTTGCTCCAGATTTCCTCTTTTTAACTAGGACCTGGTTTAGAAACATCTACCAAGAAATAAAGAAAAGTTGTGTGGGGGCTTTTAATTTGGAAACATGTTTGACACAGCAAAATCAGCTGTCATTCATTTCTACCAAATCTCTTCCCTAATTATAAATTCTCCAAAAGTAATTAGAAGTAATGAAAAACGGCCAGTATTTGTTTTTGCTAGTCAGAGCTCTAAACACCCAAGGAAGCACTGTTTTACAGAATCAGAGCCAGGTACTATCATTTAGCTTAACTCCTTTCAGCAATGCCATGTTAGAGATAGATATACACCATCAAAAACAAAGCCAGTAATGTCAAAGGCAACAATCCAGGAAGATAATGGACTCCACAAGTACCTTTTCAATTCATACTACTTTAAATATCAGGAGCACTTTTGAAATCTTAAGTAGCCAGCCTTTAGCAAAATGATGTGCTATTAATAAGCTGTTCCTAAGATAAAACAGTCTGAGCAAAATGGGAAAATGGTGGGGGGCAATGAAAATAAAGCCCATTACTGCTGAAAACAGTTTACACCAGTGGTTCTCAACCTGTGGGTTGTGATCCTTTGAGGGGGTGCTGAATGGCCCTTTCATATAGGATCACCTAAGACCATTGGAAAACACATTAATTTACATCACAATTCATAACAGTAGCAAAATGACAGTTATGAAGTAGTAACGAAAATAATTTTATGGTTGGGAGTCACCACAACATAAGGGAGTGTATTAAAGGGGCACAGCATCAGGAAGGTTGAGAGCCACTAGGTTACACATAAAACGTACCTATAAAGACTTAGCTAGCACCAGCCAGGTGGCAGCTGCACAACCTTTGAATCTAGCATTTGTGAGGCAAAGGCAGGCAGAGCTCCGAGTTGAGTTCCAGGACATTCAAGGCTACACAGGGAACCCTGTCTCAAATAAACAAACCAACAAACTAGCACCAATCTAGTAAAGTCTGACTAGCTCTTACAATTACTAGCTCTTAAGTTAAATTCACCAAAGTTGTTTGCCCTAGAATCACTCAGCCCTGTGTCATTTCTTTTTATTGCAGCATGAAACAGCAGCAACATTTACCTAGTGAAGTAGAGAAAAAGCTAACAGTATTCTGGTGACTATCAATGGTTTCCGAAGGATGTCTTCAGTATTTGAGACAAATTACAGAATAGGCTGATTTTGACTTACCTCACACCATTTGGTTACTAGCAGTAACAAAAAGCAATCTGACTCAGCAACATATATAGGAAATGTTTTTAAACTGAAGGTGTATGTGTCTATGTGTATGTGCACATTCATATGTTACTAAAGATAAGTCATTGAGAAAAAAATAGAGGTTTTAAGTACCCCAAATACTGGAGAACTCAAGACATTACCAAATAGGTAATGGGACGAGGGTAAGAGTTTGTAGGGACTTGCTACAGTATTTATTTCAACTGCACAGGAATCTGTAATTATGTCAAATTAGGAGGGGGCTTTTGTTTTATTTTTGAGACAAGGATTCACTATGTAACTCTGGCTGGCCTGAAATTACAGTATACCAGACTAGTCTCAAACTTATATAGAGCTGCTTGCCTCTGCCTGCTCTGCCTTCCAATTGAAAGAATTAAAGGCATAGGACACCATGGCAGCATTCAATAGATCAAGTTTTGAAGAGCAGTTAATGTGTGTTTTTAAAAGTTAAGCCTAAATCGTTTGTTATGAACCTCTTGATACAAACTCAACATCCAAGTAGGCTGGACACTGGCCAAACGGGTACTACTGTGAGGCAAATCTCAATCCTGAAGCTGCTTTGAGATTACCGATCAGAAGATCTAAACGAAAGCACACACTGTAAATAAATTTAAAATCAAGGAGCAACATTATACTGAAATTAGGCATGTAAGGACATCTTTAAAGAAGTGAGGCTGATGATATTCTGAGTAATAGTTGAAGCCAGGGAATTGTATGTCATGGAATCTTGCATGCATTCAGCACTCAACAAACCACATACTAAGCATTGCTCTACACACTTCTTGCCCTCGGGATGGAACGCAGAGTGGACCAGATGGTCTCTGGCGGACTAGTTTTATACTGAATTATCTCTGTGGGGGCTAAAGTTAGCAGGAACACTGCTCAAACCTCCACAACCCTGAATACCAGCGCTGTGGCACTTCTTTTAAAAAGTGACTACATTCACCCAGGATGTATTAAACAGAGGGGGGGGGGGACCCGAAAAAGTGCAGTTTTGGTTAAGCCTAGGACTATCCAGAACAACCCACCACACACTGATTTTCACTTGAGCCTTTGGTGGGCAGAGAAGGTGGGGCAAAGCCGCTTCTTTAAGCTGGGGGTGCTTGCTGATGCCAGGGACCCCCTTTCCCCTGATGAGCAGGCTCCTGAAAAGTGGGCTAAGAAACTCTCTTACCATCCTCAAACGGGGTCCCTTCAGGCCTGCAAGACAGAAAACAAAAAACAAGAACCCGTTAGTGCCGGACGAGAGGGTCCCCGCCTTCCCGCAGCCTCTGAGGAGGCGGCTCTGTCAAGATCTCCCATCCCTGCCTCCGGTCCAGCACCGGTGTGAGGAAAGCCACCCCAGTCCGGGGGACAGCGCAGGCCGCCGCCGCCTCGGCCGCCACTAGTCCCCACCCCGCCCCCCTAGAACCCCAAACGATTCCCCTGGCAGCCAGAACGGAGCTAATCTAGGCAGAGGCTCCGGGGAGACGCCTAGGCCCAAACAACCCCAACTATCTTCCCCTTTCCCCCCGCGGCTCATCGAGGGGCCGGCGCCGGTCCCCCGAGTGCCCGGAGACAGCCGGACCGCAGACTCACCCAAAGATGACCGCGTTCCAAACCATTATGTTGTTCTCCGACGGAGCCCCGCTCACTCCGGCCGGTGGATCCTCTTGTAACCTTCAGAGACACACAGCGGCTCCCCTCAGCCCCGCGGCTCGCGGCCGGGCCCCCCTCACCACCACACCCGGAGCCGCTCCGTTTCGGGATCCGCCCTGTGCCCCGGCCGGCAGCCCCCTCAAGCGCCTCTCCCTAACTGACGCGGGTTACCTCTTGAAGTCCCTCATGAGACGGCGCCGGGCCGGGGTCGACATGGCTTTAGCCGGGTCAGAGGTAGGGCATACACCAGAGTCCGCGGTCCCTGAGGAAGCCGAGGGAGCCGGAGAAGCCGACGGAGCACCAAGAGGAACGGCACTGCCTCTCCGAAGCCGAGGGTCGGTCTGGCGCCGGCTAAGCACCACCCCTGAGTACACGGGGGCTGAACCAACCTGGGGAGAACGCACGGGGTGGAGGGGGGACGCCTTACGCCGGGCGGGCCGTACCAAGTCGGCCACGGGCCGGGGGTGACACCAAAGTTATTCTGCCAATCGCGTCCCGTCTGAGAGCCCCGGTCCGGAGCCATGGGGAGGTGGCGGCCAAGTTCTAGAGGAAAGGCTAGGCTGGCAGCAGAGGAAACCTTCAACTCATGGGGATTTAATAGGGAAACGCGCAGGCTCCACTTGCGGATTTGAAGACGAACCCCTGCGAAGTTTTCTTTTTATAGTTACTTACTTTTTTTCGGGGGAGGGGGAGCTTTTTTCTTTTTATTTCTTTCCATTACTTTTTTTCCCCTCTCTTTTGAGACAAGGTCTCCTGTAGCCCAGGGAACCTCGAACTCACTGTATAGTTGAGCATGACTTTGAACTCCTGACTCTCCTGCTTTCATCTCCCAAATGCTGAGATTACAAGAGTGCACCACCATGGCAGTCTTTAAGTACTTCTTGTTTTGGTGTTGGCTCCCCCCCCCTTCTTCCTCCTCTTTTTATTTATTAATTTACTTCTTTATTGTAGGGTTGGTCTCTTGTAGTATCTAATGTAACACAGGCTAACTCAAACTCACTTTGAATCCCAGAGGCTGGACCTTAAGGTCACCTCAGCCTGCCAGGAATATGCCTTAACCTTTCTTTTGTTTTGACAAGGAATGATTTATTAAACTGCCAACTACTGTTTAGGGTCGAGGAAAGAGGAGAGGAGAGAAGAAGATTAGTTGAAAGAGAAGAGTGGAGGAAAGACCATAGACAAACCAGTTCTCAAAAGGCAAGGATGTTAGGGTCAGTCCTCCAGACACAAGAGGCTGGGATAACTGCTTACAATCATGGGAAAATAAATAAATAAATAAATAAATAAATAAATAAATAAATAAATAAAGGCTCTTGAGTATGAAAATGGACCTTGGGTACATCTTTGGGATGAGAGTACACAATTCAAAGCCAACTTGTAAGCCTAGGGCTAAATAAAATGATGTTGGGGCAGTAGCAGGAATGAGAGCTTTAGACAGGGAAAATAGACTTTTTACAACCGCTATGGGTACTCACAATTTGGCTCTGGAACCACATTTCCCCTTGGTAATTCAACAAGCCAAGCAGCTAGTTTAGAAGAGTCCAAGGTAAATGAGCTTATTCAGCTGAAGAGTATTGGAAGGACTGGAGATGGCAAGGAAAGGTAGGATTCGCAGGAAATGCTGCAAGTCGCAGGCAAGCCTCACAGGGAGGATAGGCACCTGCAAAAGCAACAACAGTTTGAAAGAA
This sequence comes from Grammomys surdaster, assembly GCF_004785775.1. Lineage (NCBI taxonomy): Eukaryota > Metazoa > Chordata > Mammalia > Rodentia > Muridae > Grammomys > Grammomys surdaster. The sequence continues at coordinate 2,621,233 of NW_021604667.1, read as the reverse complement.
GCATTTTCAAAGATCGACCCAAAAAAATCACTTAGTAGGCAGACAAAATACGTGTTTAAAGGATGCTGGAAATTATGAGAAAGGCAGGTTTGAGTTAAATCCGGGAGAGTTTTGAATGCCAAGCTAATGGAATCCTTGGAAGGTAGTGGAGCCAGGAAGTGACACCATTAGAGCTGGGTTAATCAGAATTTGCTCCCTAGAGAGCAGGAGAGTGGCTGTAGGGCTCTTGTGCTACTGTGGGGGAGAAACACTGTATCAGGCAATCTCACCTCCCAGAGACCAAGCGCATCCTTTACCATGGGACCTACTACACTTTCAAAGTCTTCAACAGAGATTTTCTCTTCCATTAAATCCTGCTCACATTTTGGAAAGTCTCTCTCTCTCTCT